>NC_092512.1:67015059-67315659 GCF_047511675.1 Marmota flaviventris
ACTATGTAGCCATTAATGATCATGTGGGAAAGTGTTAAAGTATTTTCTTAGATTAAAAAACTCCAAGGAACAATACCATAAGCTTGAAGATTTAACACATAATTGAAATATAAAATATGTACATAAGTGTAACATAATTTAAATTTAACGCTATTTTTTAAAGGGCTTTACAGATAGGGAAATTTTCTGGAAATATATAGGACTTTCATAAACAATGGTTTGTTCTAAACTATGTTGCAAGACTTACTGGCTGTGGGAGGAGAAGAGGAGATATTTTACCTTGTGTTTTTCTTTGGTGTGAAATGTCCATTAAGAGCTTATAATTTATAAACAAATTTAAATTTCAGTGAATACATCTACCAATCTACCAAGATTTAATTGCTGGGCTTCCGGAAGCTTTTCATGTTCCTTTTGATCTGATGTAGATGGTATTTCTTTGTAGTCACTGAATTGTAATCCTTATTTTGAAGCAGCTTGAAGCATTAGAATCAGTAAAGGTGTTATGTATGGTTTGGATGTGATGTGTCACCCCAAAGCTCACATGTGAGACAATGCAAGAAGGTTCAGAGGGGAAATGACTGGGTTGTGAGAATCTTAACCCAAACAGTGAATTAATCCCCCGATAAGGATTAATTGAGTGGTAACTGAAGTGGTAGGGTGTGACTGGAGGAGGTGGGAATTGGGGGCATGTATATATTTGTAACTGACTGTGGAGACCTCTCTTTCTGCTTCCTGATGTGATCTGTTTCCCTCTGCCCACTCTTCTGCCATGATGTTTAGCCTCACCTTGAGCCCTGAGGAATGGAGCCTGCTGTCTATGGACTGAGATCTCTGAAGCCATGAGCCTCCTAAATAAACTTTTCCTCCCTACACTTGTTCTGGGTGGGTCCTTTAGTCACAGCAGCACAAATTGCTGACTAAAACAAGGGGCTTTGTGATTGGGGTTGTGGCTCAGTGGTAGAACACTGGCCTAGCATGTGTGAGGCACTGGGTTTGATTCTCAGCACCATATCAAATAAATGAATAAAATAAAGGTTCATATACATCCAAAAAAAAAAAACAAAGGGCTTTTATGACAGGCATAATTGGGTTAGAGAATGACTCTACCTTTACATTCTACGTGGCTTAAGCAAGAACTTTAGCCTCCTTTAGCTGAAATTTCTTCCCTTTGAGAATAGGAATATTGATGCCATTATTGCAAAGTTGTCTGAAGGAGCAGAATTAATTTATTCCTAGTGTCATGGTATGATGACAGGCAGATAGATATAAATGCTCAATATTGTTGTGTTTGTCATTTTTCCTCACAATAACAAGTGTCTGAGATAATCAACTTACCAAAGAAAAGTTTTGTTTCAGCTTATAGTCTTGGAGGTTCCAGTCCATAATCAGGTGGATCCCACTGCTTTTAAGGCTGTGGTGGGAGTACAGAATACAACGGTGTAGATAGAGTGTGTGGTGTAACAAAACTGCTTACATCACAGCCAGGCAGCAAGAGACTCCTTCAAGGGCATGTTCCAGTAACGCAAGGTCCCACCACCTCCCCTTAGGGCCATCCCAAGACTAAGCTTAACACAGAACCTTTGGGGGACACTTATCAAAACTACAGTGTTTATTAAGAATGAAGATTGTTTGCTTCTTTCCACTTTGGCCACTGTATCAAATAAATGAGGTGATATTTTTTACATCAAGTTTTCCTCCCATAGTGTGACATCATTTTCTAGACTTCTGTACCAACTCCCAGCTAGTTATTTGGAGGAACAGTCCTGATTATGGCTTAATAATATAGCTTGCTGATATGTTTCCAAGAGCCCCCTGGTGGCTGAGATAAAAGGTGAATGTGTTGGTGGCATCCATGTTAGGAAGGACAATTACAGAAAATTCAGAGTAGATTTTGCATTTTCAAATCTAACTATACAGGTAGCTTTTAGTTGTGCTATTTACCCATGGTATGAGTTTTTATCTGACCACTGTGGAGCAGAAGAGTGGTCAAGTTGGTGGTACTGCTGACAGCATTGTGTGTCCACATCAGGGAGAACGGGAACTATCCACAGCACCATTCCCTCCTCCAAATCAACTCTTACTAGAGGCACTTCTCCTATGTCACTTTTATCATGCTTTTATTTTGAAATTGTAAGCAGCATTTTTCTGGTAACAGAATCTGGTAACACATTTTTGAATGAATGAATCAATTCATGACTTTTTCCCAAGTCCGATAATACTTCCAAGTCATTTATTTAATGAGATATAGTCAAACTGTTTCTTCTGGTTTTTTTTTTTTTTTTTTTGAGAAGCATTTAGATGTAAGAATAGCCAATTGACTGGATTGTTCCAGGCTTCTGGAGGAGTTCGTTTGGGATAGTGCTTCTGGCACCTGGTCTTGCAATATTATGTGAAAAGGTGATACATCCTGGTGAGTGAAATGTGTGGCATAAATAGATGCTATAAAAATTCAGTGCTACCCATCTTCAGTTCCTTTCAGTTGGAAGTGTGCTTGGTTTTTAGTTTTCAGTTCCTTTTGACACTTTGCTTTTTATCAGCAACAGGGGATGTGTTGTCTTATCTACCATTTTATATCTCTGCTTTAAAGGGTAACCCTTTTCCCTCAGTAAAAACAAATTAAAGGTCTATTTTTCTTAATGTCTAAGATTGTTATCTTAGGAAATGAGTCAGAGAAAATGTATCTGCATAAAATAGCAATAGTTGCAGCTGTTCTTAGTGAAATGCATTGTTCTAGCAAGAACCCAGTGCACTGTGGCCAAAACCTTTGCCAATCCAGTCAACATGCAGAGTTCTGTACCTGATATCAACCTCTTTCTAAAGTGTATCTCTCTTAAGCCCATTTGGAGTGGATCAAAATGTCCACAGTTCTGTTCTCATACTCCCCTTTGGGAGACAGAGCTTATCTTCCCCTTGAATCTGGCTTTTCCTATGACTATTTAACCAACAGAACATAGTGGATGTGATAATTTGCTTTAGGGACTCAATGCATTAAAGCATCTGGCAGCTTCTAGTTTTGGAAACAGAGTGGCTATATAAAAAAATCTGGCTACCATTGGAGAGATCACAGGTCACTGCAGGGAGAGTAGAATGATTCAGCATCTAAAAAAAAGTATTTTTATTTATTTTTTCCATAGTGGGGATGAAACCCAGGGATGTTCTCCCTCTGAATTTTATCCCCACTCTTTCTTATTCTTGAGACAGATTCTCACTATGTTGCTTAGGTTGGCCTTGAACTTGTGATCCTCCTGCCTTTGCCTCCAGAGTCACTGAGATTATAGATGTGTGCCACAGCATCCAGCTCAAGGAAAGTTTTTCAATATCTTTGGTGTCATCTTCTGACAACAGAATTGCCCTCGTGAGCTCAGTCAACCTACAGAAGGGTGAGAAATAATAAACTGACTGTTTTCTTAAGTCCCTAAGTTTTGTTGTTTTATTATTTAGCAATAGAAACCAAAACGTAATTATTTCCTGGAAGTGGGTTGCTGCTGTAACACAAAAATAAACATAGTGTAGATTTGGCTTTGGGAATAAATGGAAACTGGAAGGAACTTCAGGAAATGGCTAGTGAAGCACAGGGAGAAAATTGTCAGGAGCTTCTGGAACAAAGGTGGCTCATGTTACCAAAGACAGTAAGCTTGGCAGAAAGTTGAAAACATAAAAAAAAAAAAAAATCAGAAATTATACCTATTGAATCTATTGAGCTTGTGGTTACAACTTTTGATGTGTGTCCACTGTATTCCTCTCAACAACCTGGCAAGAATGGCAACAATGTTCCTATTAGCAAAAAGTATAAATTCAGACTAAAAGAAGTTAAGTATCTTGCGCAACATCACACCTGGCAGATTGCAGAGTCATAGTTATGACACAATTTGGCTCAAGGGGTTTTGAAGCAAAACAAAAAGTACCACCATGTTTCTTTTATTAATATGTGAAAAGGAACCAATAGAAAGAGATGCACTAAAGAAGAAATGATTTAGGTTTTCAGCACAACCTGAAGGACAAATCTCCAAACTCGGGGCTCTCAAGACTCACAGATGTTTCTGTGTGATGAGAAAACAAGAAAAGCTGTGATATTTGAAGGGGAATGGCAGCAACTAGACCATCTCACACATGAGCCAATGCCTCCAGACATTGTCAGGCGTCTGTTTCTGTTTTGGATTTCTGTTTCATTGTGGAAAACTCATGGACCATGAGTTCCTTGAGGCTGATAAAATCTCGGGAAATGTCATGGAATAGAATATTTAAAACATGAGGGCTCTATCTTCCTCCAACTGGTTGTTCATCAGACAAAATGGTGACTCCAATAACAAGCCTTATACCTAGAGAATGACTGATGAGTTCTTACAACTGCCCCTCAATCTGGAGAACTCAACTGACTTTGTTGTTGGTACCTGGGGTTACCTTGCAAGGAGCTGTGATGATTACCCTAGGTAAACATTGATCCTCCATATTTAACTGGTTAAAATAGCATATTTATTATCTCTCAGTCTCTGTACATCAGGAATTATGTGTCATGGCTTAGCTGGCTCTCTCACGAGACTGAAATCAAACTGTCAGCCAAAGATGGGGCCTCATTGAGAGGGTGGCTGACTCTCAAGTGAAGCAATGTCTATGTAATCTGACACAAAATCAAGGATAGGAATAAACCAAACCTTCTTTAATAGAATCTGACATTAAGGTCATGTAGATACAGCTTAATGGGGGAATTTCCCAAGAAAAGATAGATGTGGTTGGCTCTGGAGAAGTTTGGTAAAGATATCAACTCGGGGGCTAGGGATATAGCTCAGCTGGTAGAGTGCTTACCTTGCATGTATAAGGCCCTGGGTTCAATCCCCAGCACCTCCAAAAAAAAAAATATATATATATACATATATATATATATATATATATATATATATATATATATATATATAGAGAGAGAGAGAGAGAGAGAGAGAGAGAGAGAGAGAGAGAGATTCTGGGAAGGGGGCCCCAGCAGGTGGTTGTCCACCCAACTGAAACAAAAAGTGCTGTATTACAACAAGATTCTTCTATGGCCATCAACCTTCATGATCAAGTAAGTTGAGGGCCTGCCTGGGCCTTGTCTGACATATGAGAAGTCAGCCTAGGTGTGATGCCAGGGCCTTGCAGTTTCTAGAAGTAACAGAGGTACTTATACTCTAAAAGCACAATGGGATGGGATGGAAGTCATATGGGTACAAAATTTTAAGGGTGTTTTGGGTATCAGAATTCATTTGATTATCTTATTGGGGTATTTTTATGGGTGAGGACTGTACTTTCAATTGGCCAGATTTTTAAAAAAGGAGTGAAAGGTAGAAGGGTGGTAATTGTAACCAACTGGGTTAAGCTATTTAAATCACTGTTGGGCACTGCTTTTGTTTCTCTCAGTGATGTTCCTTAATTTCAAGAGGGTTTTCCAAATAGAGAGGAGTTGCTTGTATGTAGTAAGATGAATGCGCTAACTAGGCTTCCAGTTCCATCCATGTTATTCAGTGAAAATGATATAGAATTTTAGCGGGAGGAGATGAATTTGAAGCTGTGATGAAGGACTTACAGGCAGCAGGGGTACTGAGAGATGCAACTCATTACATCAGTTCTGTGTGGCCATTGAAAAAGCTAGTAGGAATCAGAGGCTTATGGTAAATTGTTGCCATTGAATTTAGGTATTATGCTACAGCTGTTTCAGATAGTGTGTATCAAAACTATTATCACCTAGAATGTCATCCTGGACATTGCAAATGTCATTCATTTATTGTCCCTTCAGTAGAAGGAGAGCAAGACCAGTTGCCTTTATCTGGTAAGGGCTTTAGTGCACATTTATGGTTCTGCAACATAAGAATGTGAATTCTCATGCTATTTGCCACCAGTGAGCAGGCTGAGGATGAGACAAATCTCTATTTCTTTATAGGGCTTTGTTTCATTGCATTGATGGCATCAGGCTGACAGGTGCAATTTAGATATCTATTACTGGGTCACATATTACTCCAAATTTAACTGCTTAAAATAGCATATTTATTATCTCCCAGTTTCTGTACATCAAGAACTGTGTGTCATAGTTTAGCTGGCTCTCTCATGAGACTGCAATCAAATTGTCAGCCAAAGCTAGGGTCTCATTGAGATGTCATTTATTGCTTTGTTATTTTAGGTTTCCTTCATGAATTGACACCTGCTTGGGAAAGGACATGCTTCTAAACTCCCATGATTACTGATGGGATTTAGTTCCTCAAAGGTTGTTCAATTAAGAGCTCGATTCCTTATTGGTTGTTTGATGGAGATCATCCTCCATTCCTTGCCATGTGGGTGTCTCCACAAAGCAGTGTGTTTCATAAAATCAGCAAGGGAACAATTCTGCTAGCAAGATGGAAAGTACAATTTTAAACAATTGTAAAGTGGTACCTTCTCAGTGCTGAGGTGTTCTATTGGTTAGAAGCAAGTTACTCAAGAGGTATGATCAACTAGACTTTGCATACCAGGAAGTGGGGATTACTAAAGACCATTTTAGTGTCTTTGTACCACAGATCCCATTAAAGAATAGGTGTGTCTCGAGGGGGCAAATCTGCAACGTATGCAGTCTAGGGGAGAAACAAAGAATGTCCACATTCTTCTGCCCCTTTCAATGCTTTATTCACTCAAATTACTCAATACAATTTCACTCTATAGGTTGTTAATCTAGAAAATGACAATCCTTAATGCTAGTCACTGCAATAGACATAATCAATTCACAACAAACAATTCTAGATTAATTCTAAGCACTCCAAAACACACTTAATCATGACAGGATAATGACAGACATTCCCTCTGCATGCTAAGTTCAAAAGTCTTAAGCCTTAGGCTTTACATCCAGCAGATGCACACTCACTCAGACCACGGTGACCATTTCCAGAACCAAGACAGCCTTTTGCTGGCATGGAGTGGACGACCAGTTGAGAGAGGGTTGTAGAGAGAAGTTGCGGCTCTCATCAGGGTCCAGTTGAGGTGGTAGAGTTTGAGAGCAGTGAGGATTGCACAGAAGCTCAGGAAATGATGACAAGTGATGGGATGTCAGGTCCTCATCAGGCTCTCCAGCTCTAGTGCATCCTTGTTTTAGCTGGCTGAATCCCTGTTCATCAGCTCTATTATTTATATTAAATTTTGGAGCTTTTGACCCCCCTTTCAATCCTTATCAACTACCACCAGATTTCTCCATGGCATCATTTACCCTGGGGTCAGTAACATCTGGTCTGGTGGTCTCCACCCTGATCTTCTCGACTTTCCCTCTTATCAGGCGAGGACAGCCTACCAGGGGCTTCACTCTGTTTATCAGGGTGAGGGGAAGTAACTTGTTTGAAGCCATACTGGAGGGCTCTGTGGGTGTGCCAGCGAGACTGCGGGTTTCAAACTGGAGTTTTTAAAATTGAGTTGCTTAGGCTCTGGACTAGGCCATCCTCACAAGGTGACAATGACTTTAGAGCACTCAGCAACTCAAATGAGATGCTTGAAGTGGCTCTTTAATCCTGATGCAATACAAAGAACAGCCAAGTTCTTGGGAGTAATGTGTTCTGAGTCTCAAAACCTCACCTATGGGAGATTACAGAGAAACTTACTTATCCTCTGGAGTCTATAACCAAAAGGGAGTCTGGTGGTTCCTTGGATTATTGGATATTGGAGACAATTATTACTTTGTCCTCGTCCACTTGGGCTGCTGTAATAATACCAAATTTGGTAGCTCATAAACAACTAAAATTTCTCTCTTAGTTCCAGAAGCTGGTAAGTCCAATATCAAGATGCTGGCTGATTTGGTGTCTGATGAGGGCCCATTTCCTGGTCTACAGATGAAGCCTTCATGCATCCTCAAATGGTGGAAGACATGAGGGACTTCTGGGTCCCATGTATTATGTCTGTGTGTTGATGTGATTTTTGTGTGTCTGATAATGGGATCAAACCCAGAACTTCGCTCATGCCAGGCAAACACTCTACAACACTCTCCCACTGAGCCATGTCTCCAGCCCCATAACTTCATATTTTAACTTTTTGCAGTGCTGAATATGGAACACAGGGCTTCATATATGCTAAGCAACCCCTCGATCTCTAAGCCACACTGCAGGGTGGGTCCTGTTAATAACTATATTAATCCCATTGTTAAGGGCTCTGCTTCCCAAAGGCCCTACCTCAACACACCTGCACATTGTAGTTTGGTTCCAATATATGAAGGCTAGGAGACAAACACTGACTTGATAGCATGCCTCATTTTGTTAAGCCTAATGTGTAACATGACAGGAAAAGATGCCAAATATAGGTGGGGACCAGCAACAGGTTGCTGCAGCAGACCTACCTTTGAGAAGAGTCCACATTGACATAAAACAAAATGAAATGATGTGATGCCTCAGGCCTGCATGGCCTGGGCAGGCCTCACTTCCTGAAGTTTTCCTTTCACACCTATTTCTTTATCACTGTCATTTTCTGGGTCAACTTCTATTGCCTAACTTACCCCAATTATAGGTTCTACTTCCTGATCCTTGGCATACGTGATCAGTTTTAATTTACGTTGTAAATCCTAAATGGTCGAGTTCCTGGATTTTGATGTCTTTCTAATTTGAATTTTGTTTTCCTGGGCTAGATGTGTTACTTGGGAGATTAGCTTGACTTTTTTTTAGCTTGTTATTAAGATTTATTAGGCTAAATCTAGAGTAATTTTTTTTTTCTTTCTTGCTTTGTTGTTGTTGTTGTAGTAGTACTGGGGATTGAGCCCAGGGGTGCTTTACCACTGAGCTACATCACCAGCTCTTTTTATTTTAAGACAGGGTCTAAGTTACTGAGAGTGTCTCCAAATTGCTGAGTCTGGCCTTGAATCTACAATCCTCCTGCCTCAGCCACTCTTATTGAGAGTAAATTTAGCTCCATCATAGATTTTAAAAAGGAATAGAAAAAATATATCATGAAAACACTGAGTAAGAAAGTTCAAGTGGCTATCTTAAAATCAGACTTAGAAGACTGAGGACAAGGCATAGTGCTAGAGATAAAGAGAGAAATTACTTAATGATAAATGTGTCAATTCATGAAGGAAACCTGTTGGGAGTTGCCCCAGCTCCAAAGACTAACTCCCCCATCCCCCAAGAAGAGCCATCCAATGGTGAGCCCTGCTGGCTCACCTGATCCTTACCCACCAATCAGACTAGTCCTGCTGGCTCACCTGATCCTTACCCACCAATCAGACTAGCCCTGCTGGCTCACCTGATCCTTACCCACCAATCAGACTAGCCCTGCTGGCTCACCTGATCCTTACCCACCAATCAGACTAGCCCTGATGGCTCACCTGATCCTTACCCACCAATCAGACTAGCCCTGCTGGCTCACCTGATCCTTACCCACCAATCAGACTAGCCCTGCTGCTCACCTGATCCTTACCCACCAATAAAAAAGCACCCCATGCCAACTGTCAAACCACCCCCGGCTCTATAAATATGCAGAGCTGTTCCTCAATAAATGGCATTTTCTCTGACGGCAAGCCTTGATGATTCTTTCATTGGTGCGGGAAACCCAGGAGGGGGAATGCCTTGCTGCTCGAGGGCCCCCTCGCTCAAGGCTTGCTTGGCTATCTTAAAATCAGACTTAGAAGATTGAGGACAAAGCATAGTGCTAGAGATAAAGAGAGAAATTACTTAATGATAAATGTGTCAATTTATGAAGGAAACCTAAAATACCAAAGCAATAAATGACAGAAATGGAAGACTGAATTGAAAAAAAATCCATAGTTACAGTAGGAGTTTTAATATTCTTCTCTCAGTAGCTGAATGAACAGAGAGACAATGTATCAATGAGGTTATAGATTGTGCAACACTGTCAACTAACTTGACCTGATTTATATTTGTAAAACCTGACATCTATCAATGATAAAATACAGACTTTTTTTGTATACATTGAACATTCACAAAGTTAGAGCACACTCAGGATCATAAATGTGACTTAACAATTTTGGAGAGATTTAAACCATAAAGAGAAGAGAAATAATCTGGAAAAATCTCCAAATATTTTGGAAGTTAAACAACATTCTTCTAATGACTCATGAGTCAAAGATGACATCAAAAGGAAAGTTAAAAAATGTTTTGAACTTAATGATATGAAAAACAAAATCTACAATTTATGGAATGGAACTAGAAGAATGCTTTTAGGGAAATTTATAGTTTTAACTGTTTTTATTAGAAAAGAAGATATGTTTCATGTCAGTGATGTAAATAACACCACACAACAACAACAAAACCTTGAGAATCAATCTAACAAAGCAGGTGAAGGATTTCTACAATAAAAACTATAGAACACTAAACAAAGAAACCAAAGAAATGGAAAGACCTCCTATGTTCTTAGATTTAATACCATCAAAGTGGCCATATTAACAAAAGTGCTATACAGATTCAATGCAATTCCCATCAAAATTCCAATGATGTTTTTTCATAGAAATTGAAAGAGCAGTTATGAAATTCATTTGGAAAAATAAGAGGCCTAGAATAGCCAAAGCAAGCCTTAGTGAGAAAAGTGAAGCAGAAGGCATCACAATACCAGAACTTAAATTATATTATAGAGCTATAGTAACAAAAATAGCATAGTATTGGCACCAAAACAGACATGAAGACCAATAATACAGAATAGAAGACACAGTGACAAACTCACATAGCTAGTTATCTGATACTAGCAAAAGGTGCCAAACATGTATGTTGGAGAAAAGATAGCCATTTTAACAAATGGTGCTGGGAAAACTGGAAATCCATATGTAATAGAATGAATTTAATCCCTATTTCTCACCCTCTACTAAAGTCAACTCAAAGTGAATCAAAGACATGGAAATTAGATCAGAAACCCTGCAAATGCTAGAAGAAAATGTATGCCCAATACTCCAACATGTTGGCTCAGGAACTGACTTCCTTAACAAGACTCCTAAAGTGCAAGAAGTAAAATTTTAAAAAGTCAATAAATGGGGTGGCATAAAACTAAAAAGCTTTTTCATGGCCAAAGAAACAAGAGCATGAAAAGAGAATTATCTTTAGATAATTGGAGAAAATCTTTACCATCTGCTCCTTGGATAGGGCATTAACATCCAGGATATACAAAGAACTAAAAAAAAAAACTTAATGCCAAAAACAAACAAATAAACAAACAAATAACCCAAAGAGGCAAAGAAACTAAGCAGACACTGTTCAGAAGAAGAAATATGGATGGTCAACAAATATATGAAAAAATGTCTAACATCTCTAGCAATTAGAGAGATACACATTAAAACTACATTGAGGGGCTGGGGATATGACTCAGTTGGTAGAGTGTTTATCTAGCATGAATAAGGCCTTGGGTTCAATCCCCAGCATCATCAAAAAAAAAAGTAAATAAATTAAAAAAATATAGGAAGAAACAACATTAAGATTTCATCTCACTCCAGTCAGAATGGCAATTATGAAGACTACAAGTAACAATAAATGTTGGCAAGGATGTGGGGAAAAGGGTAAAATCATACATTGTTGGTGGGACTGCATATCAGTGCAACCAGTCTGGAAGCAGTATGGAAGTTTCTCAAAAAACTAGGTATGGAAGCATCATTTGATCCAGTTATCCCACTCCATGGCATATATCCAAAGGATTTAAAATCAGCATACTACAGTGATGCAGCCACATCAATGTTCACAGCAACACAATTCACAATAATCAAGCTATGGAGCCAACCTAGGTGCCCTTCAACAGATGAACAGATAAAGAAAATGTGGTCTACATATGCAATGGAATATTACTCACCACAAGGAAAAATGACTTTATGGCATTTGCTGGTAAATAGATGAGACTATCATGCTAGGTGAAATATGCCAGTCCCCAAAAGACAAAGATTGAATGTTTTCTCTGATATGTGGAAGCTAATCCAAAATAAGGGGGTGGGATAGAAACAAGAATAGAAGAAAGACCAGTGGAGTAGACAAAGGGGAATGAAGGGAAGGGGGGAAATGAATCTGACCTAGCTTTCCTATGTACATATGTGAATATACTACAGTGAATCTCACCATCATGTACATCCACAAGACACTAATGAATAAAAGAAAACTATAATAGAAGAAAGATCAGTAGAGTAGAGGGAAGGGAAAGAGGGTGGAAAGAGGGGAGGAAAGAGAAAGTTTAGGGGACTGAATTAGAACAAAATGTATTCCATACTTTTTATAACTATGTCAAACTGAATCCTATTGTTAATGTATAACTAAAAAGAACCAATAAAATTTTTAAAAAAGACACCAGAGACTATTTTTTTCTCATGAATAGGTTTGAAAATCCTTCACAAAATAATTTAACATCTCTCTCTCTCTCTCTCTCTCTCTCTCTCTGTGTGTGTGTGTGTGTGTGTAAATCTAATTTTGCAGACTGTGAATCAGTGAGGTTTATCCCAGAAATTAATCTGCTCTTACCACTTTTTTTTTTTTTTTTTTTTTTTGTGGAGGGTAATAGGGATTGAACTCAAGGGCACTTGACCACTGAACCACATCCCCAGCCCTATTGTGTATTTTATTTAGAGACAGGGTCTCACTGAGTTGCGGAATGCCTCCATTTTGCTGAGGTTGGCTTTGAACTCGTGATCCTCCTGTCTCAGCCTCCCAAGCCACTAGAATTCCAGGCATGTGTCACCATGCCCATCCTACCACTTGTTTTTGATATGGTACTTGAGTTCTAAACTAGCGAAATTATTCAAAAGCAAAACAGCATCTTTTCGTTTGAAAAGGAAAAAGTAAAACTATTTGCAGATGGCACACTTATCTATATAGAAAATTCTAAGGAATTTATAAAATATGCTAGGACTATTAAATTATTATTGGTTATTATTAAGGTTTTGGGGTTAAAAGTCAATGTAAAAGTGAATTGTATTTTTATATGCTAGTAATAACAAAAAAATTCATGAAATGCCTTAAGACCCAACCTAACAAAATATTTTGAAAATATGAGTGTCAAAAAAGTATAAAAATTTTCTGAGAGAAATGAAAGAAAAATCTAAATAAATGGTGATATCTTAGGTTCATAGAAATAAAGACTCAATATATCAATTTTTCTCAAAGTGATCTAAACATTCAAAGCAGTCTTGGTAAAATATCAGTGTAATATTTTTGTATAAAGTGGCAAAATTATTTTAAAATTTAAATAAAAACAAACAGGATTTAGAATAAAAATAATTTTTAAAGAGTAAGACACAACAGGAGATTTCCCACTACAGACTTATATAAAATTTATATAAAATTTCAGTAATCAAGATAGAGGGATATTGAAATAACAATAGACTGACTCATAGATCAAAAAAGTATAGTTGAGGTCTAGTACTAGATCTACAAGTACATGTTCAATGATTTTTTTTTGGGGGGGGGGTGGGGTTCTTTTTTTTTCTTTTTTGGTCTTTTTTGGAACTGGGAGTCAAACGCAGGGCTTTGCGAATGCAAGGTAGAAGCTTTGCCACTGAGCTACATCCCAGCCTGATAGATTTTAACCAACTGACCAAAATAGTTCAGTGGTAAAAGATTTTTTTTTTTTCAATAAATGGCACCAGAAAAATCAGAAATGAACCTTTGAAGACAAAGACCTTTGACACAGTCTTGTATCATATATAAAAATTCAAGATAGGTCTTAAACCTAAATATAAAACTTACAAGGTAATAGTTATAGAAGAAAATATAAAAAGGAATCTTGTCACCTTTAGTAACTAGATATTTCTTAGGGCATAAGAAAGCATGTATTAATAAAATAATTGATAAATTGTATTAGTCAAAGTTAAAAACTTCTGCTCTTCAAAAGACACTTAATGAAAAGATGAGACTGGCTAAAAATATTTGCAAAACATGTAAGTGAAAAAAGATCCACTTGTTTCCTGCATTTAAAAAGAATGCTTAAAACTCAATAATATGAGACAAATTAATTGAAAAATGGGCAAAAGATTTGAACAGATTCTGCACGCAAGACAACTGCCAAATAATAACATGAAAATATGCTTAATATATTTAGTCATGAAGAATGAAAATTAAAGCCATAACAAGATATTTTCCCATATTTAGTATGGCCAATTTAAAATGATTGACAATATTAAGTGTTGACAAGGATCTGAAGCCACTAAAACTGATACATTTTTGTTGAGATGCACAATGGTACAGTCACTTTGGAAAACAGTTTAGCAGTTGATTTAAAAAATTCATCATAAATTTAGCACCTCTTTCAGCAATCTCACTCATAGATATCTACCCAAAAGACATGAAAACGTATCCACCAAAAGATCTGTGTGCAGATATTTATAACAGCTTTATTGATAATTGTCAAAGCTACAATCAGCTTAAATGTCTATCAGTAATGAATAAATAAATAAGTTGTAATATATTTTTTTTTTGTATCAGGTATTGAAGCCAGGAGTCCTTAACCACTGGGTAACAATTCCAGTTCTTTCTTTCTTTTTGAAATAGGGACTTGTTAAGTTGCTTAGAGCCTCGATAAGTTGCTGAGGCTGGCTTTGAACTTGCCATCTTCCTATCTCAGCCTCCCAAGCTGCTGAAATGAGAGGTGTGTGCCACTGCACCCAGCTAAGTTGTAATACATCTACACAGTGAAATACTTAGAAATAAAAAAGAACTAATTATGATATAGGGAACATCATGAATAAATATCCAAAGCATTATGATTAATAGATCCAAATACATAAAGGCTGCAAAGTATGTCATTTCATTTGTACAACTTTCTGAAAAGGCAAAATTCTGGTTATAGAAATTAGATTGTTGGTTACAGGGACTGGAGACTTGGGGATGTTTATGCTGTTGGTACTGATCAAAATGTTTCATATTCTCATTGTGATGGTAGCTATATGATGAACGTCAAAACTCATCAAATTTCATTCTTAAAGATGCATTTTATTGTATATAAATCATACTACAATAAACCTTAGAAACAAATTTATACATGTGTGTTACTAAAGATGGAACCCAGTGATGGTCTACCACTAATCTGTATCCTTAGCACTTTTTAATTTTTTATTTTGAGACAGAATCTTGCTAAATTTCCCAAGTTGACCTCAAACTTGTGATTCTCTTGCCTCAGTCTCTGAAGTAGTTGGGATTACAGACAAGTTTCACCACGTCCAGCTACACTTAATTTTCAAAAGGTCTATAGTACTCACATATATTTTTGGCTCTTTTCCCCCTTTTTAAAATACAAGCAATTCTAACACATGAAAAAGTATTAATTCAAACTACTCTGAAGGGTATTCACAAAAAAGTCAACGTTTCTCATTTTTTCTCTCTCCAATTGTCCTACCCCTGGAATCAACCATTTTTAATTAATTTTGTTTTTAGTTTTTCTAATGCTTATCTCCCCAAGTCTACATGAAAAACTGTTGTTATAGAAACTAGTTAATCAATGTCTACAATATACACATTGTTTTCATGTCATAAAAAACAAAGAATTAGCTTATATTGTCCCAGCTTTATAATTCTAATTTTTATGGTTTTATTTTGTCATTATTAATTTTAATTCTCATTGCTTATATTTGTACATTTAATACTTGAGATATTATGTAAGCTGTCTTAACTTGGTATCTGCATAACATATACTCAAGTTAATCAACTTACAAAGAGAAAATTTTATTTTGGTTCATGGTTTCCAGTCTACAATTGATTGGCCCTGCTGCTTTGAGCTTGTGGCAAAGCATCATACGATGGCAGAAAAGGATGGTAGAACCAAACCCGTTCACCCTCAGTTTTTCACAAAAATTGAAAAAGATGAAGTGGAAGTATTGAAGTACTACCATCTTCCCCCAAGGGTGAGCCCCCTCCATGACCCAAAGACTTTTCAATAGGCCCCACACTTTAAAGATTTCACCACCTGTCAATATTCTGGGGAACAAGCTTTTAACACATGGGCCTTGGGGGTACAATCTGAGATCCAAACCACAGCAGATATCATCTTTAGCCAGTTTCTTTTGCCTCCCACTATGTAGGAAGAGGAAGTCAGTGTGCCTATCCTTCTTTGCACTTCTGTTTTATTCAAGTGGTAACATCTTTACATAGTTAAGGTTGGCAGAAATTATATTCTCTTCTCAAGTAACAAGGTCAAATGTAGCATTTCTTCTTACATACAAATCAGTTCAAAATCATGCAAAATTTTAGATGAGGTATCATAGTTCCTTGTGCAGCTCTTTCTTTCTTCTGTTTCCCCTTCTCCAACTAGTGACCATTTTTCTTTTTTTTTGTTCTTGTTGGTGATAAAACTTGTGCCCAATTCATCTATATGACTCAAATCTTCAAGCTACTTAATAGTTTCATCTGTTGATTGAAATGTACTTCCTTGCTTTTGAGGACATTCTTCTCAAAACCCTCTGGCTTCCTGTTTTAATTTGGGTTGATTGCTTTCTGGATCCTGCTGATTATTTGTCTTCTGAGATTAATTTTCATGGCACTCCTTGTTTAATTTTTCTCTTGACTTTGCTGTTTTATCTTTCTTGGCTTTGTTTTTCAATGTGCTGGATGACATAGTCGAGTAAATATTTTATCATATAAGTAAATATCATATAAACTTTGTCAAAAAGTACATGATAAAGTTTCTGAGTATTCTGCAGATGTGAAAAAGTCTATTTTCCATCTTATTTATTGGTAGTTTATGAGGATGTTAGAATTTGGAGGGGAGGGGGGATAGTAGAGGATAGGAAAGGTAGCAGAATACAACAGTTACTAATATGGCATTATGTAAAAAAGTGGATGTGTAACTGATGTGATTCTGCAATCTGTATTTGGGGTAAAAATGGGAGTTCATAACCCACTTGAATCTAATGTATGAAATATGATATGTCAAGAGCTTTGCAATGTTTTGAACAACCAATTAAAAAATAAATAAATAAATAAATAAATTATTCTCTAAAATTTTTGAATCATTGCTTTGTTATCTTCCTAAACCTGGTGCTACTGACAGAAATTCGAGTACCAATCTGAAATGTCTTCCTTTTCATGTAATTTATTTTAATTTTCCTGCACAGAACGTTCTCTTTCCTTTTCTGAGTTCCACAGTATTTCCACATATAGATCTTTCTTTGATTCATGGTACCTTGAAACTGAGGATTCTTGTCATTCTTGAGTTTTACAATATTTTTTTATATTTATCTGTCTCCCATCTTTATTTGACCTATTTTTCCTAGGACTAGAGTTATATGAACATACAATAAAATAAACTGCTCTATAAGGACACTTTGGCTACTAGTGATGAAAATCCACCTGAAGCTGAACTAATGAAAAGGGTATTTAATGGCTTATTTGGTGGGGTACAGGTCTCTAATGGTATCATTAAGAATCTCTTTTCATCATTTACCTTTTTATGTGTGGGTCAGTTGCTTTCATTGTCAAGTGGGTTCTCCATAAACACTAACATAGAGGGTCACCAGTGATCTGCAGTATGTCCTTCAAGACTAGCAAATCCTTCTGGACACCAAAGCAACTTAAAACACCTAACTTAACAGTCTCTCATTATTTAAGCAAACCCATGAACAGATGCCTTTCTCAAAAGTTTTTTTTAACTGTCCCAGGATTGTTGTGTTCCCTTGACCTGGCGGTGCCACTTGTTCTTCTCTGAATCTATTGCTGTCCCTGAGAATATGAACTTTTCTGATTGGCTAGCTACAGATTATATAGCCCTAGAGTTGGAAGACTGTAATCAACCATAATGTCTTAGATTGGAAGAGGATTAGTTCCATGAAGCAATGTTACAATAAATGGATCTACAGGGAAAACAATGCATATAACATTGATTTTAGACAGATCTGTGTTTCAATTTTAACTGTGCCCTTACATGCTATCTGATTGTTGCAAATTAATTATCTCTCTAGGCATTTTCTTCCCCTTTAAAGGAAGATACTTACATGCATAGTTTTGAATATATAACATAATGGATGCAATGTATCGTACACACAGTTACTGCTCAATAAAATAGCATTACTTTAAGAAGACTATAACTAACACTCAGTTACTGGAAACCTGGCTTAAGAAAGAAAACCTTGCCAATACAGGTTGTGTCTGCCTTATCCAAAATGGTTAAGTCTGAAAGTGTTTCAGATTCTGAATTTCTCCAAATTTTGAATATCTGCACATATGTAATGAGATATCTTGAGGAAGGGGCTCAAGTCTAAACACAAAAATGATTTGTGTCTCAGATGCAAAATATACATACAGACTGAGAGTAATTTTATATGGTATTTTTAGTGTACCTGCATTTTGACTACTCTCCATTAGATGAAGTCAGATGTGGAATTTTCCATCTGTGGCACTATGTTTGCACTCAAAAAGTTTCAAATTTTGAAACACTTCAGATGGCAGGTCTTTAGTTAGGAATGCTCAACCTGTATAGACAATTTCCACTGTCTGTTCTTCTCTGGTCACATCCTCCCATCTATTTAGCAGATGAATAACTTAAATTCAATGATAAAGGTCCTTATTGTTTAAGTATTGTTTTACACATTGGCAAACTTTATGCAAATAGCATTTTACTGTATTTTTTCCCCACACATGTTAGGCAAGTGCTTTTTTATGAGCCACATCCTCAGCCCTCAATTATTTGGGGATAATTTTATATTTTGAGATTCACCCCTGTTAATACATGTAATCATTGAATTCTACTTTTGCATAAATTTCAGGTATATGAAATTTATTTTTTTTCTTAATGCATATTTCAGGTATATGAAATTTATTTTTTTTCTTAATGGATATTCAAGTTGCTTATATTGTTTTTCTATTAGAGAGAAGATTATTTTGAATATTCTTATGCATGTCTCCATGTAAATATGCAAGAGTTTTCTCTAGGGCACATATGAAGGAATAAAATTATTGGTCATTATGGTATGAACATATTCAGGTCCACTCAAACTTTTTGAATTGTTTTCAGAGGTTATTTTAAACATTTATACTTTTATCATCAGGCTCCATTGTTACTCATGATTTGGAAACATTTTTACTGGTTCCATGAAGCACTGTTGTACAACACAATGAATGGATCTACAGCGAAAACAATGCATATAACATTGATTTTAGACAGATCCATGTTTCAATCTTAACTGTGCCCTTACATGCTATCTGTTTGAGGCAAATTAATTATCTCTCTAGGCAGTTTTAAAGGGTTAACAGAAGATAAAAATATAAAATAAAATAATACAATGAAGTCGTGTGTTTCAATTTGCACAATGCACATACAAAAATAACAGAGATCCTTTGTGTCTAAAAGCATAAAAAAGTTCAACGTCTCTAACAATTACAGAAATGCAAATCAAAACTAAGATTTCATCTAAATCCAGTCAGAATGGCAATTATCAAGACTATAACCAAAAATAAATGTTGGCAAGGATGTGGGTAAAAAGTACACTCATACATTGCTGGTGGGATTGCAAATTGGTGCAACTATTGGAAGGTGATATAGAGATTCCTCAGAAAACTTGGAATGGAACCATCATTTGACCCAGCTATCCCACTCCTCAGTCTATACCCAAAGGACTTAATATCAGCATACTTCAGTGATACAGCAACACCAGTGTTTATAGCAGCTCAATTCACAATAGCTAAACTATGGAACCAACTTAGGTGTCATTTAGTAGATGAATGGATAAAGTAAATGTGGAATATAAACACAATGGAATATTGCTCAGTCTTAAAGCAGAATGAAATTATGGCTTTTGCCAATAAATGGATGGAGCTGGAGAATATCATGCTAAGTGAAATAAGCCAATCCCCCCAAACCAAAGGCCAAATGTTTTCTCTGATGTGTGGATGCTAGTTCACAATAGGGAGCGGGACTAGGGAAGAATACAGTTACTTTTGATTAGGGAGAGGGAAATGAAGGGAGTAGGGGGAGTTTGGGGACAGGAAAGATAGTAGAATGAATATGACATCATTACCCTATGTACATACATGACAACATGACTAGTGTAATTCTATATCATGTACTACCAGAAGAATGAGAGATTATACTCCTTATACATGACTTGTCAAAATGCATTCTACTGCTGGGTACCGTGGTAAACGCTTGTAATCCCACCGGTTTGGGAGGCTGAAGCAGGAGGATCACAAGTTCAAAGCCAGCCTCAGCAAAAGCAAGGTACTAAGCAACTCATTGATGCCCTGTCTCTAAATAAAATACAAAATAGAGCTGGGGATGTGGCTCAGTGGTCAAGTGCCCTTGAGTTCAATCCCTGGCACCCATCCCATAATAATTTTTCTACTGTTATGCATTACTAATTAAAACAATTTTTTTAAAAATGAAGGAAAACAAAGAAGGTTGGAAGCCTCTTGTCTTTGCAGAGGAGTAGGTGAAATCCCCCTTGTCCACCCATGAAGTGAGGTTGGCAGGTTCTTGGAAGGTCCTTCCACAGTGCATGAAATAAAAAAGGAGCACATTCTTTTCACAGGTTTCCCATTATGCTTCTATTTGTCTGACTACCAAAGAATCATCTTCAGAGAACTCTGCTCACAGCATGAAATTAAATTTTCCCAGATTCCTAAGGATACAATTACCTTTGGTGTTCTGTGTCTTTACTAGCTAGGGACACTATGTAGAGGAAGGAGATTAAATGATATATTTGCAGACATCAGCAACTTTTAGTATAATGCTATGATCTCTTTTCTTCTCTCTCTAAATTTCAGACTGCTAAAGAAATATGATGGTCAAAATTATATATACATTACATAACAAATGTATATATAATTTTTAACTTAAAAAATCACACACATGTGTGTGTGTGAGTATATATATATATGTGTGTGTGTATATATATATATATATATATATATATATATATATATATATATATTTATTCAGCAGTCTGGAATTTTAGCCATGAGATCAAACCTATGTTACTATGTTAAATGAAAAGCAATGTGATAATAACAGAAATTGTCTACTACCCAAAGAATCAAAAAAAAAAAAAAAAACAGTTTACAAATTTCTTATAAGCAGATGGTAAAAAACCTGCATGTTTAATTCTGCTTAAATATAGCTAAAACTAGAGGACAGAAAATGTAACATTAATATATGTTACTGGAGTAAAGTTAAGCACCCATGTTTGAGGGAAATAGCAAATTAGGATAATTTAGATATCAAATTAGCCCTGTAAGCAGGTTTTTTTTTTTTCCTGGCTTAAGAGTTGGGGAATGATTTCTCAAAAAAGCATGGAGAAACATTATTGATTGAACCTATTAGAAATGTCATTAGCAAGTTTCTTGAAGGAGATATCTAATTTTCCCATTGCACTGGCCTTCTCAGACTCTGAGTTAAAATGATCTGCTGTCTTACATTAGTGCACCATTTTTCTGCTGTGAAGTGCTATCCAGATTGTAATAATGGTGACAACAATCTGCTGAATGCCCCCAACTTTGAAAAGAAGGTTAAATTTATATTGAACAGAATCACCACTTAAGGATCAGAGTTTGCAACAAGAGCAATAATTTGGGGGCCATGATAAGTAAACTAAATTGAAGTCCTTGAGTAGTTCATATCATATTCAAGTGTGGAATCTTCCAAACACATGGCCCTAGAGATGTTATTTCAAATCTCTCAAAGCTACACTAAATGAGTTTAAAGTTCTATGCTAAAAGTCACAAGTGGAGAAGTTTAAGAATGTATTAAAAATGGTTAGGTAAGTCACTTGTGGCCAAAATCCCCATCAGGAAAATCAGGGATGACAGAAGTAATGGAAAATCAATGAGGGGAAGAGCAATGAAAGAGTATGGGAAATGGGAGACTTGCATAATCACCTTCTGAAAGTGAGGGTAATGGAGAGGGAGAAGGGGAATCACTTTGCTTTTCCTATTTGAGATTGAATCTTCAAATGGAAGCCAGGTTTGGTTGTGCAGAGGCAATTTGGAAGCTGATGTTGTGGGAGGAACATCTAGACCTGTTGCAATCCAAGAATCCTCTTCCCCTAGAAGGAAAGGAATTCCATTGTGTAGGCCTCTCTAAGGAAGGATTGCTGTGTCTAGCACCAAAGGGAGCATAAAAACTATGTGAAGCTGAGTCCAGGTAGCTATCTTCTCAGAGAGAATTTTTCAGATCTGGCAAGACTAGAACCCGAGTCTTTCAGTTTGCCACAGCAGCAGCAATATCAACGTGTGAAGGAGATTAAGAGAGTTCAGTCCAAAGGATCAGAGTTTGCAACAAGAGCAATAGTTTGGGGACCATGATAAGTAAACTAAATTGTCCCTGGAACAGGACAGTCAAAAAACGTGTGTGAAAGATGAGGGCGGGGGTGGCTTCTGGCATAACACTTATCTAGCACAAGTGAGGTTCTGGGTTCAATTTCCAGAGTGCTCTGTACCATACACATACACACACTCATGCATAAATTTATGCATACTCATACTCATGCAAACATACATAGATAATCAGTCATATCACTTCTTATACTTAAATCCAAAATCTTTTTTTGTGGCCTGTAGGGCCCTCCTGGCTTGGGTCTCTGCCCATCTTTCTGTTCTTATTTTATATTTACTACTTTAATTCTGTGTGCCAGCTACACCATCTCTTTTCTGTCTCTTAGCACTCAAACTCTTTGCCACAAGGGTCTTTCTACTTACCTTTCCCTCTGAGTGGAATACTCTTTCCCTAGCTCTTTGAAAGTTTATTTCATCCTCATTCTTTAGACCACAGGTCAGATATCATCTTCTCCAAAAGGTCTTTTTTTTTTTTGTTAGTTTTTAGGGTAATGCAGTATTTTTTATTCTATTAATATTTGAAACTAATATTTGAAAACATTTACAATATTAATTGAACTTTACCTAGGAAAAGATCAACTTCTTTCTTTATATATATTTCAATACTGGGCATTAATAAGAGAAAATAGTCAATATAATTAGGATCAGAATTATCCTGTTAAAAATGTATCATGCTTGATGTTAGCATGTATAAAATATACACAAGTCAAGTTTTGGTATGAAATTCTTTGGCTGCAAGAAAGAACATTTGATTTACTTTACTAAGAGAAATATTTTTTAACATAGGGATGGCCTTTTCTTGGTATTTCTTCCACTGTTGATTTTTAGAACAGTTATCTATGATTGTATGAATGGAGTGAAGAAGTATTCATTATGTTAGTTCCCAATAAAAGTACATAACCAATTGTTATGGTAATAAGGAGGGGGACAAGTAATATGACTGCCCAATATTTTTGAGGTCAATAGGTTAAGCCTAAGAAGCTTAGCCAATATTCAGGAATAAAATCCACAAGATAAAGTATGAAGCTTAAGAAAAGAACAAAGCCATAAATCACTCTTTCTGGTAATGGCAATGGTGAATTTTCCACCATTTTCCTGTGACGTCGGCCAATCTCTGTGCTTTCTGTGCAAAGCACCAGCCAGAGAGCCACAGTGGAGGAGAAAGAGCTCAAAAAAGCCTTTCTTGACCACACCACCTAAATTAACCTCTCTCAGCTTGTATAACCATGTTTATTTCCTTTGAGGAATTATTGCAATCCATAATTTCACCACTTATTTGTTCATGTGCTTGTCTAGTTTTCCCAGTACAGAGTAAATCCAATCAGGCCAGGGTGTTTCTTGTCTTGTTTGGCCACTGTCTTTCTAGTGTGGTTTCTGGCACACAATAAGAATTTAACAAATATTTGTTGAATTAATGCTTGTTTAGTATATAATTGTCTGAATACCTATTGGTCCTGGAAGGATGCTGTGAACACATATTATATTGCTCTGAACACATTTTAGCTCATAGTTGGGCTTCATAAGAGTATTGTGCCATGAATTGCTAGCCTGAGAAAAGACTGAAGTTCAAAATTCCAAGTGTGATTTCTACTGGATATATATTGCTTTTGCACCATTGTAAAGTAAAAAAAAAAATCATAAGTTAAACCATTGTAAATTGGGGACCACATGTATATTAAGTATAATTATATGTACATTTTCCATTTATAGTAATAGAACTAGATAGATATTAACATACAATGTCTAGATCTGTATCTATCAAGTTAAATAGGAGACTAGATTTACTCTGAAACATTTCTTGATTTGTTTAAAATGATTCATTTGTCACTTGATCACTTATAAAGGACTTTTTTTTGCTACTGATTTTATATTCACTTAAAAAACAATATCATCAAAACTTTTAAAAATCTGCTATCCCACCAAAATAATATATTTAATTTTCTAATGGAGTTTTTAAACAATTAAAATTTTATTTGTTAATTTTATCTTTTAAAGGGAAAACAGAGAAAAATGAAAAGCAAAAGTCAATGTGGGAGGTAAGTTCTGCCAGGACTTGCAATGATCCTAACGTCTATTTAAATTACTTTGCAGTTTCAGTTTTCTGATTGAACCCAGGCTGATCTAGGCCTCTGAGAAGCAGAGAAGGCTGCTCTGTAGCCTCTTGACACCAGCATATTATGGTCCCTCTCTCCAGTGATTTAGAAAAGCAGTATAATCAAGAGAAAAGTGCCTGGGTCAGGGAATCAGGAGACCAGAGACCTCAGGTGTTATGACCAGTCAACTGTGTAAACTCAGGCAAGCCATTCTTTTCTTCAGTATAAAAATATGGAGAATCTATATCACAGTTGCATAATTGCCATTGTGTTAAATGTTGGAACTAGTACTATGAATTAAACACCATTCTCCATTTGCTTCAAATAATTCAGTGTCTGGTAAGGAAAGGACAGGCAGTTATTAAACAAAGTGTTGCAATACCACAGGAATATTTCTATAACTGACATTATGTACAAAAATGACTCAGAGGAGGAGAAAGACCTGGTGACTGTTCCTTTAAAAGGAAACAGGGGAGGCTTTACAGAGGAGATGCTTTTTGAGTCCTGAAGAATGAATAAGCTGGGGAAGGACATTTCAGTCAGATAGGGCTGCATATCCAGGGTGTAGAGGTATGATAAGGAAGCGAGAATAATAATAATAGCTCATGTATTTGTGGAGAATTTATTAGTCGTCAATCACTAGGTTAAGAATTTTGCATGAAATTTAATCCTCATTAATCAATTTTAATGAGTTAATCCTCATACCATTCTTATTAGATTGAGAGAGAGAGAGAGAGAGAGAGAGAGAGAGAGAGAGAGAGTTAGTTAGTTCTTGGTGCTGTTGAGTCTCAATAAAAATGTGCTGAAGAACTGAATGTTGAATTATCTGTGTTCTGAAAATGAGGAAATAGAGGTACACAAACTTTAAGTGATGTGTTCATTGCACTTTGCTGCTTTGCTCTGAATTGGGTGTGCCATTGAGATAGACAATGGCAGAAGGACACGACCTGAAGTTGGAGAGTTAGGCAGGGGCTGGATCATGAAGGATCCCGCATGAAGCCATTTTCTTCCTAGCTGCAAACTGAAAGTTGCTAGACTAGAGACTCTGACTGCTACAAACCACCATGAACTTGAGTATAAGATTCTGAGGCCTTATTTCAATCACATAGCAACCTCTAATATTCTTGTCCTGACTAAGTTCCTCAGGTCACTTGGCTATGAGTTCTGGGAGTTTGGGATGTTGATGGTGGAGTTGTCATTGGACAGGGTTCTGACAAGGTCCATCCAAAGAGGAGAATGGAAACTTGGCCTGGGAGGGTTCTTGACTTTTCTTTCTTTCTTTTTTAAAAAATATTTATTTTTTAGTTGTAGTTGTCAATACCCTTATTTATTTATTTATTTATTTTTATATGGTGCTGAGGATCAAATCCAGGGCCTCTCACGGGCTAGGTGAGTGCTCTACTGCTGAGCCACAACCCCAGTATGGGTTCTTGAATTTTTACTGCTGAAAAGAATTCCAGGATGCATCAAAAGCAAAACACAAGCAAAGATTTATTTAAAAACAAAGGTCTATACATCCCAAAAGGCAGTGTGAGTCCCCTAGCCTCTCAGAGAAGATGTGTAACACAATCATGGTTGAGCTCTCTGACTATGTATATGATTTTCCTCAGAAGAAATATGCAGGTTTCCAGGAAAACTTATTTGAAAATTAGGCAATCATTTGATGTTTAGGTTTAAGTATGTTTCTTTTTGGAGAAGTCGTCCAGCTATTAAAAAAAATGTGGATACATTATGGAAGTCTTTCAATCTCGCGACATTTAAATTGATTGTTTCTATTTCAGTTGATCTGTAGCAAGTGTATTTGGAGGTTTTATTCATCTAACTAAAGGGACAAGCATGATTTGTCCTGTCCACAGATCTGTGCCTCCATCTACTCAGGGTCTCTCTTTCTCTCTCTCTCTTTGAAATACCATGTAGCTCAGTGTGGAGGACATGCAATGATTGGGGCAGGTGGGTGGGGTATCCTCCCATGAGATAACTGTCTAAGGAGATGAGACTGATGGGGTACAGTTGTGTGTTCTGATCCATCCTACAGGTGTTGAATGAATCAGCCATAATGGCCTACAATGAGTAACAGTGAGTCAGTGATTCCAAGCTAAATAGTGTGGTTATGATGGGTTCTCTGTGTTGCGACCTCCCTAGCACAGGATCGACCTAACAAGAAACTCATTGCAGTAGAACAGAAAGGGCAGAGGTATTGAAGTTAGCCATGACTGTGCCTCTCTGCTTGGCCATTTACAGACTCTTAGGTGTTGGTCGTGTTCATCGTACATCTCTGAGCCTTGTTCTTTTCATCTTAAGATGGTGAAATAAATGCTTAGTTTATAAAGTTGCAATTATGCTTAAATTAATTAGATATTGAGGGAGTTTCTTATTGAGTAGGGGCTCAATAAAATGAAACCAGAATTGCTGTCAATCAAGGTACTTCAGGTTTAGACCTCTATTCTTCCTAAAGCAGAAAGGGATGAGGGAGGCATGTTGAATAAATGACCAGATGAAGATTGAATATAAAATTTTAGTGGGCGCAGATAATTTGCACTTGTTGAACTGAATTAAAGTTTAAATATCAATTTTACTCTATACACTTGCTATTTGTATTAGAACTTCTTTCCACAATCTGTATATTCCTCATCAATTGTTCCTTAAACCAAAAACATTGTCATCATTCATAATTCCTTGCTGACACCTTATGCTAACCCACAGCCTCAAAATATGTTCATTGTAATTACTTTCCCAGTATATTGGGTGACAAGTTTGATTTTATTATTATAAACTGTTGAATGGTAGCAAAAAACTATTGACCTTGATTTCTTGAGAAATTGTTATCCTTCTTTGTTTTCTGCATGTCTTCAAGGTGTTTAAACAATAGCTACAATTTATTAAGGTGATTCAGAAATGGTTTTGGAAAATACATCCTCAAGTCTTTTGTAATTAAGAAGATAAGGAAGCTTTTGTTGTTTTGCAAAAGCAAGCTTTTCTTGGAATTAAACAGTTTTCAGAAAATCCTCTTACCTAATAAATTATCTTAGATTTTGTAAGTGCTACAAAATGCTTAGGAAATCAGAAGGTAGACATATCAACTTAGAAGATTTCCATGTAGTTAGGTAAAATTCAGAGCCATGCAGATGACATTCATGATCAGTAATAGGTTGTTCCTGCTTCCAGAAGGAAGAAGAGATAGGGAGATGACCTGTCAGGTTTCTGTTGCTGATGACAACACGCCAGAATAAACAGATTGTACAGAAAAAGGGCTCACTTTGGCTCATGGCTGTGCTCTGAGACTGAGGGACCACACCTGGTGACAGCCTCTTTATACTGGCAGAATCCCAAGGTGGCACAGGGCATCACATGGTGACAGGGAGTGCAAGGAAAACTGGCCAAACTGAATGTTATAGTAGACTCTTTAGATAACTCATTAACCTATTAATCTACATAAATGCATTAAATCATTCCTGACAACAGAGCCCTAATCACCTCTGAAAGGTATGGCCTGGTCCCATTTCTTATCATCTCATAAGGATTAAACTTCAACATGAGTTTTGAATGGATGACCTATATTCAATCACAGCAGGAGGGAAGGAAAAAAAATTGCAAGAGCTCACTTTTTGAGCAAGTTGTTTAAGTATTTGATATTATTGAAAGCTGTCAACATTTAGTCACTAGCAAGTGAAGCAGAAAGTTGATGGTCATGTGAGTCTGAAAAGGCAGGATTGGCAATGCCAATTTCCTCTTTCTGCCTGCCCCTGTCTTCCTTTTTAACTCTTTCCTCTTTCTGGTCCTCTTCTTTCTCCTTCATTTCTGTCTTTTTAATTTAAAAAATTATTTAAAATTGTTCTGCATATGTATGTACACACATATATAATTGGAAATAAATGCTTAAGTTGTAGCAAGTGTATTTGGAGATTTTTTTTTAAAGGTTTATAATTTCTATTTGTTTGCCTTCTCTTGTCCCTTTTCTGTCCTCCTCAAACCAGGCAGTACTGATTTGACCTTTATTCTATTGTCTCTTATGCTCTCTAGTTGTAAACTAAAAATAGACAAACTTATAACTGTACAGATATATAATAACAGCAATTTTTAGTTATTTTTAAATATGGGATTATGTTATTCCTATGTTTTTGCATTTTCCCTTTCTCACTTGAACAAACCAACCAACCCTTAAGGAAATCTTTCCAACTATGTGATAAAAATTCAATCTTATTCTTTTAAATAATGCATAATATTTTACAATATAAATTAATCATTCAATTCAACAAACTGATGAGCATCCATATGCTTGCAATTGTTGACCATTTTCAACAATGCTACAGTAAGCACACTTTAGGTACTGATGCCCTTATTTGCATATGATATAAAATGTGATATATTGTATATGACCCAGTAGAATTATTAGATTAAGGGGTGAGAGAATATTAAGGTGAAATAAAGATTGCTAGATTGTTTTCCAGAAAGATTGTAAGACTGATATTTTACCTTATAGTGAAGAGGAGTCTCCTCTCTTTCACATTGTCATGATAATATGTTTATTTTGCCTTAATTTTTGTAAAATGTGATATATTATTATTATTATTTGCCTTTATTTGACCACAGATGATTTTGAGCATGCATTTATATGTTTGCTGGTCACATTGATTTGTTCTTATGTGAATTGTATATTTATTTCCTTTGTTCATGTTATTATATATTATTTTGTAAGACCTTTTCCTATACTTCAGATTTTGATGGTCTTTAATGTATAAAGTGTTTTTTTTTTTCCCAAGAGATATTGATCACTTATTTTGTCTGTGAATTTTGTTTATACTTATGTTCTAATTTAAAAAAAAATTATATTGTCAAATATTTTCCCCTCCATCCTCCCTTCCTTCATTCCTTCTTAATTTTCTGGTTCAATATTAAGATTTTGTTTTTTTTTCTCACTAGATTAATACATTTTTCTTTACAAACTAGATTGGATATACAGTCTTTTATATTTTCTTTCTTTTGTGGTACTGGGGTTGAACTCAGGGTCTCATGCACGCTAGGCCAGTGTTGTACCAGTGAGCTATACCCCTAGCCCTTTTATTTTTTATTTTGAGTAAATGTCTTATTAAATTGTAAGAACTTGCAATCCTCCTGCCTCATCTCCCTAGTATGGGCATATGCA
The DNA here is from genome assembly GCF_047511675.1 of Marmota flaviventris. Classification (NCBI taxonomy): domain Eukaryota; kingdom Metazoa; phylum Chordata; class Mammalia; order Rodentia; family Sciuridae; genus Marmota; species Marmota flaviventris. The sequence goes on from NC_092512.1 coordinate 67,044,498, forward strand.
CTGCACTCAACTCTTACATTTTTATTTTAACTTTAAAATTTTGTTTTGTTTTATTTTTAAAGGTTAAATCTTGCACACACTGAAATCTGTCTTGTATATCATATAAATAGAGGCCCAACTTTATTTTCTCCCCAATACTATGCTAGTAGTTTTTTTTTTAAATATTTATTTTTTAGTTGTAGTTGGACACAATACCTTCATTTAATTTATTTATTTTTATGTGGTGCTGAAGATCGAACCCAGGGCCTCACACATGCTAGGTGAGTGATCTGCCACTGAGCCACAATCCCAGCCCAATACTAATACTTTTATTAAATAATTAGTTTATTACTCATGCAATGAATATGTAATATCCTTTTGCCACATATATGCTGGGATTGATTTCTAGGTTGTCTATTTTGTTCTATTGATTTATTATTTTAAATCTATTTTCATGTCAATACCATACAGACTTTTTTAAAAAATGTGGCTTTATAGCCTATTTCCCATTGTCATTAATTTTTTTCAATAAAGCAGTTATTTATTTCATACTCATATAGAATAGAAATGGAGATTTCAGGGTAGAGGTGTGGTAATCTATGCTATCCTCAATTAATCACTTCTGATATCATGGTTGCCATTTTTTTATGGGCCAGGCTGTATGGGCAATGACCAAACAGACTCCATTTTGCCCTGAGACTCCATAGCATGTAAGAAATGCTTCTCCCATGGGAAAGCCCCACCTCTGTACCCATTAATAGTTACCTACCTTGGCATACTTGGCAACACAAAATGGCAATTCTTATATAATATAAAATTGTTCTCTCTTTGGTTTTCATTTTTCTTGGGCAATGTACCCTGTCAGAAATTGATTGTCTAGATGTTAGTACTCAACTAGGGTCATTTTGACTCACTTTCCTTCTGCTTGCTTGCTGCTATGCCAATCTGGATAGTACCCTGGGAAATACCAATGTACTCACTGCATTGTCTCGCTAACTGCCCAATTCAGCTTCTGTACCTGCTTGCTTTTAGCTATGTCAACCTGGATGTCATTTTTGCCTTTAAATACCCTAAAATGCTGAATCTCAAGGCTGTTTTCTGAAGAGACAACTTGGTCCCACAGGAAAGTCCCAGCTAGTTGGACAAAAGACTCTTCAATTTGGACAAAACTGGGACTTGGTGTGTTTTCTGAGTGACCTGCCCCACAACACCATCTTCCAACTATGGCTCACAAGGGTGCTCTGGAGTCACCTGCACTTGACTCCTGCAGGGGATAAGAAACCAGGAACACATGGGAATTTTTGGTTGCCAGGTCTGGAAGTAATCTTTCTCTCTTGCATCCATACTCTCTTGGCCAGAATTCAGTTATGTGGTGTTTTTGTTAGCTTTTTCACTGCTGTGACCAAAAGACCCAACAAGAACAATTTTAAGGAGGAAAAATTTATTTTGGGTTTCAGAGTTTCGGAGGCCTCAGTCCATAGATGGCTGACTGCATCCATTCCTTAAGATTGGAGTTGAGGCAGAACATCATTGTAGAAGGGTTGTGGTGAAGGAAAGCGCTGGGAACATGGCACCAGGAAGCAGAGAAAAATTTCCTCTCATGGACAAAATATTAACCCCCATCGACCCACTTCCTCCAGATACACCATACCTGCCTAACACCACCACTTAGTTAATCCCGATCAGGAGATTAATGCACTGATTAGGTTAAGGCTTTCATAACCCAATCATTTCACCTCATATCTAAACCATAACACGTGTTCTCACCCAGAGTCATAGGAGACTGAGAAACACAGGCTAACTGGACTCGAGAGTAAAGAGTAGGATTCGGAGAACAGACAGCCAGCTCCTGCCATATGGCGCTCCTCCCTTGTGTGAGTTCCCTGATGTTTGCTGAAATGTGATTTCTGGCAAAATAATTTTCTAAATTTTTCACATTCATAGAATTTTTTTCCCCATGGACAGTGAGGTCTGACTTGTGGCAGAGGGATTTCTCACTTTTGTTGCATGCATGGGGTTTCTCCCCTGCATGTGTTCTGTGATGTTCTGGAAGGACTGATTTGCTAATGAGGGTTTTCTCACATTTGCTACATTTATAGGATTTCCTTCCTGTGTGCATTTTCTGAAGTTCAGCGAGGTTAGATTTTTTAAATGGGAAGTTTTACCACATATATTACATTTGAAAGTTTTCTCTTTAGAGTGAGTTCTTTATGTATGACTGAGGGTGTAATTTCATGCTCCCATTTTGGTTACACTTATGGTGTTTCTATTCCAAATAAGCTCTGAGAAGACCCAAGAGTTGGTTTCTCCATTGGTTGAATTTATAGTGATTCCCTACCTGAATTTTCTCTTGCTTGGTAAGAGCCGACATGCCACCATTATTTCCCATATTCATTATGTTTAGAGATATTTTCATTATAAGCCCTCTTCTGTGTGAAGAAAATTGTCCTTTTGTTACTATGACTTTTCTTTGCCCTCTCTGTTCAAAATGCTGCTGCCCCATGTGAATCGTGTGAAGCAGTACCTCTGAGGGGTTTCCTGTTGCCTTATGGTCATTACATTTCCCTCCCACGTGTGTGACATCCGGCTTATCAGAGAGAAGCCTGTTCTGACCTTCATTAAGCTTCTCAGGTCTCCTTCCTGAACGATTCCCATGAAATCATCAGTTTTGAAATATGATTTGAGCTTAAATTTAATGTTTGTTTCTAATTCAACTTCTTTGATGTCCCATAAATGTTTGTCCTGACTTTCCTGGTTGGTTACAATCATTTGGGACATTACAAAGGTTCTGGTGGGGGGTTCTTCCATTGGCTCACTTCGTGACCCAACTAGAAGTGAAGATCACCAATAGGTTTGATAACACAGCACCCTGAAAACAAATCTCTTCTCACATCTGTCCTCAACTGGGGCTTTTCCCTTTGTTCTACTAAGGAAACCACATGTGGCTTAGAAATAGAAAGATCATATAATCCAGCAATTCCACATCTGAGAATATATCCAAAGGAAGTGAGCTCAGTTTGTCAAACACACATCTATGCCTCCATGTAGACTTTGACATTATCCATAACTGCCAGGATACAGAAGCAGCCCAGTGAGACCAGATGGCCACAGTTCTCTAACATCACACACACACACACACACAAACACACACACACACACACAATTATACATCTGATCTGTATCAATTTCTTTGAGAAGGCTAAAGCCATTACTACTTCTCCTGGAAGAAATCTATGTCCACATCTCTGAATGTCACTGACCTCGGAGGCATGGCTCACAGAAGGAACTGAAGAGACCAAGAAAAGGTAAAAAGAAAGAGCTTCACCCCCACCCAGCGTAGCACCTCCTTGCCTAGTGATCGCAGGACAGCATGTCCCCGCTATTTGTGGCTGTGTGGGAAAAGTGTTGCCAGTTCCAGATGTAGTCACTGCCCTAGGGCACCTGTGTGGGGTGTGATGGGGACTGGCCATGAACATTGTATGAAAGAATAAATACCAAGATAATTATATTGAAATAAAAGATTATTGGGGGATACTAATTAGAATTGCATGTTTTCTCATATTCCTTTTGGAAGAAATGACATTTTTATTACTGTCTTCCCACCCACCAATGGTATATCTTTTCATTTATTCCAAATTTATTTTATGTCTCCCAATAAGATTTATACTATTCTTTCTCTATGTTCATGCTCATGTTGTGACTATTTTATAGTTTTTATCACTTTTGTTAATGGGATGGTTTTTCCATTTTCAATTGTAAGTTCTTATTATTACTGCAGAGAAAAGCTACTGATTTAAAATTATTTATCTTATACCCAGCAGGTGGATTGTTTCAGTGACTAGACTGATCATATTTACCATTCATTCAGCAACTATTTATTGAACACTCTCCTAAGCAGTAGGGATACAGCAGTTGGCAATTCATACAAAACTCCTGCCCCAGCAGTGAATGCTTATAGTAATCAAAGGAAAAAATACGGTTTTAGTATTTGAGCATGAGGAATATGATAGACTAAAGGAACAAATGGGTATTTATATAACTTAATGGTCTCCTGCAGGATATGACAAAGTGGTGGTCAACCAGGATACAGATTCTCCTTTATATTTCTGAATTCTCTGTACTGCTCTCAGAGGTTTTAGAATTTCTCCCCCAATGCAACTGTTTCTCTACTATGTCTTTTTTATTTTCAATTTCATTTCTATATTTCAGAAAATCTACTTGAATACACTTTGAAACAAGAGTACAACAAAATAGAATATAGTTCAAATGTTGAATATACAAACTATTATAGTTCAAATCTGAAACACTGGTACTTTCCCTCTTAAACTTTAAACTAAAAAAGAAAGAAAAAGTAAGAGAAATAAGGAAAAAAGACAAAAAAGAAAAAAGAAAGAAAACAAACGGCAGGTAGTAGACAAAAATTCATGCTGCGCCTGAACTTCCAAGTGACAGTAGAACTGAAACTGACGTGTCTGCTCAGATGCCAGGGCTGAGTGAATGACACAGGCGTGTTATAGCAAAAGGCCAAAGCCAACTGTTAATTTGCCCACAATTAAGAAATTGACAAAATTAAACTACCATGTAAGATGTTACATGTAAATTTTATAACAATACTGTGCTAGGTACAAGATTTTTACAATTTTTCTTTTAATAAAAAAGCTTTACACAAACAAGCCACTAGCTTATTTCAAGAAAGAAAACCAAAAATTAGTCTAAGGCTTGTTTTAAATCAGCTTAAGCTATATGATATATATATATAAATCGCACTAGATCTTTTTTGCTATCCTTTTTCTGAAGCGTTTGCATCCATTCTTCAAGTCACATTCTATAATACTTATATTAGCAGACTCTTTACATAGCACCAGTTAAGTGAGTACGGTGCAAACACAGTAATAATTGCTGGTATGCATATAAAATGCATCAAAAATTGCGCTATGTAACAATGAGATCACCTATCCCAACCCCTCCCCACTGACAAATATATAGCCTCTTTTTAAAAAATATTTATTTTTTAGTTTTTTTTTAAGATGGACACAATATCTTTATTTTATTTTGATGTAGTGCTGAGAATCAAACCCTGTGCCTCACGCATTCTAGGCAAGTGCACTACCACTTGAGCCACATCCCCAGCCCCTATATATTCTCTTACAGATGTTAGTGTTCTAAGTCTTAGTGTAACTTGATATTGTGGTGAGCAGCTTGGTCCCTTTCAATCCTTTTCCTTATTGACGGGTTCAGTTGTTTCCTACAGTAAGAGGCAGTTTTCTGTCAGCATCTCCATGTGTAGTTCATTTCCCACTGAAACATGGGATAGGTAATTTACTTCCAGTAAGTTTGATTTCTTATATGCATTAAAAATCTTTTAAAGTCTTCCTTTGACTTTTCTTGATGATTTACCTTGCAAACATTTATGTCAGTACTACTACTAACAATCTAAAAGTCCACAGTGGAGCTGCTGTTTATTTCTCACATGTCCCTAGTCCTTGGGTCTTAGGTCGAGAGCTGAAGGGGCACTGACAACCACCGCATGGGTCACTGTCTTATTTCCATATGCTGGTTGTTCTACCAGCTGCAAAGTTTTCACATCATGTTCCTGCTTTTTTTTTTTTTTTTTTAAACCACTGCTTCTGATTTAACCTCTGACCCTTTTATAACCACACTGATAACTCGAGGAGGAGTCTGGCCAAATGCCTGTTGAGTGGGCACTTATAGTCTCATTGCAGGTGTGCCATGGGCTATTGAAATGGGGGTAATGGGGTTCCAATGGGGTTCCAACAATGTTAATGCTTCCTGATCCAGTCAAACTTGACTTTCTCTGCAGTTGACACTGTGCAAGTTGTGTACCTGAGATGGTGATGATTTTGGCAGGCTGCATGGTGATTTTGTGGTTTTTTGATGTGGCAAATCCTGTCAAGGCTGAGACGGACCTTTTAACATACAAAGTTGGGACACATAAAAACACTCACGTATTACCTATTGGAACTCAAAAAGAAAGCTAATAGGCAACAGCACTATTATTTATCCAAGTCTTCTAGAAAACGATTATTTAATGCTATGTCAACTTTAGCTCCTTTATTCATGTATATACAAATATATATACATATACATATATGTGTATGTGCATGTATATATATATATGAATAAAGGATACATATGTATACATATATACATATATGTGTGTGTATATGTATATTATATATATATATTATATATATATACATTTTGTGGATTTTATAAAACAATGCTGAGTGCTTTGTTAAAGTCTAAATAGGTCATCATTATTCTGGTATTCCTATGCTCATTCAGTTTGTCAAAAAGACATGCTGTGGTATTATGTGGTTCGGGCTCTTACAAATGTGTGCTGATAACTTGGCTTTGTGTCCTTCTTTCCCAGATACAAAATTAATTTTTTCATTGCCTTTTCAAATAAGTTTTGAGATACCAAGACACAAGTCATTTCCGTGATTAACAATTGACTCTTTGTCTCTTCTGGAATTTGACTCACATCGTTTTCTATAGCTCTGGAATCATCTTTTGATGACTATAATAAATCAAAGATATCTTTTCCAATAATTTGTTGTCTCATAATCCCGATAAGATTGTTAATCTTTATTATTGCCTGTCTAGACTCTTGCATGTAGGAGTTGATTACAACACACCTGAATTGTATATTAATCCCTTTCTGGTTTGTTTTGAAGTGTATTAACTCAAATTTATAAACCGATTTCTGTTTATATGCCCATAGAACAAGGATATTATACTGAATTATTTCAGAGGCTCCATGTACCTACTAATTGGTAACGAATAAAAGATTCTTTAAATGAGTTCACTATTAGGGAGCCTATTAGACTAAGGATGAGCTACATGGCTGAAAGAACTGTACCCAGTGCCTGATAATCATGTTTATTATGAGTGAGAGAGACTCAAAGATCAAAGCCAGGTCTAATTTCATCTTTCTTCATGGTGCAAAGAACCACTTTTCTCTTTGCATTTTATTAGTGTGATTTCTTAATATTTCTCTGGTTATTGTTGGATTATGACAGATACTTTTTCTTGTTAAAAGGGATTGTGTCTGTATTTATTTGTGTTTGACCAATCTTATTCCCTTTGCCCAGTGGTCAGCACAATCATGACCTGTGCTTAGTGAATGCTATTGACTTGCAGGTTGGGAGGGTTATCTGGCCAGGCTCTCCTGGGTGGAGTTATGTGGTGACTCCAAATGTGTTGCATCAATGAGACAAAACTTTGAATTTAATTTTCCTGCTGTGAAACATCCTAATACAGAAGTAACAATTTGAGGCTAACCATCTAAGTCAAGTCCATTAAGAAACTACAGTGTATGTAACAGTTGCTGATGAACAGAGCTGCTGTTAGCTTCTGTCCATCCAGTGACACCTTCTTTTAGTTCATCATGACCCAATAGCTGGAGAACTGTCAGAATCGAAATGCCCCAGTCACTGTCTCTAGGTTAATGGGAGGAATATGTTTGGATTTATGACTTTGGATTTATGACTTTGCCCTTTCACAAAGTTGTTAAAAATCTGGGTTGAATTAAGTGGATATTTTCTATTCTCCCCATTTTGAGTATGAGATTCTTATATTCTTGGCTATTTTAAAATATCAAGAAATATTTTGCAGGGCTGGGGTTTTGGCTCAGCAGTAAAGTGCTCGCCTAGCACATGTGAGGCCCTGGGTTCGATCCTCAGCACCACATATAAATAAATAAATAAAATAAAGGTATTAAAAAAAGAAATATTTTGTTTTTTAAGAGGCAAAAATCATAGCTGGGGTATAGAGACTCCTCCTGATGCTTACCTGAGAAGGATAAAAAATGGATTATTGATTTTCTGTTAGGTAGAGGACAAGGGAAAATTTAGGGTTAGGGGTCTAGACATCAGCTGTACATTCTCCTTGAATCTAACCTGACTGGCTATTTAGGACAGAAATGCTAATAATTGCTACTGTTAATTATATGCTTACAAAATGTCAGACACTTTGTATACCCACAGTTAATTTTTACAACATATCTGAGAGGTAAGTAAAATTATCTTCACTTTGAAGATGAGAAAATAAAGTATATAGCAGTCAAGTTATTTGCCAAAAGTCACCTAATAAGTTATAGTCCCTTATGTGGCTTAGACCTATGACAATGTAACTTTTAAAATGCACAAAGTGTTGAATTGTGTATTATACAAACAAAATGATATGAAGTGGTTGTAGCAACTATTCCTAGTTTTGGGGGTTCTATTTATTAAGACAGGAACTTGTTACAGACAATAATTAATAACCTACTCTAGGTTTATTTAAGTAAAGAATTTCTTTGCATATATTACTAATATAAATATGGATTTTTTTAAAGGTAATTATTTAATTCCCTTTTTGTATATTCTTTATGGCAATACATTTGTATGCAACAGCATGTATATATTGACAGAATATATGCATATACATTTATTATATGTCATAAGGATGTAGATGTTGTTCTATCTATATATTATAAAAAATCTATAAGATATATGTACATGTAAATATATAAACTATTATATAGTTCTAATTTTTGAAATAATGGTAGAAAACTGCATTTGACCACCAGATGGCAGCAATGTAGGATTTTGAAAGCTTTTTGAATAGAATCTCTTTCCTGAGAGTAGATATTTAAATTTCATTGATTTAGCTTATCCCCTACTGAAACACACCTTTGCATAATCTTGGAGGAAAGGCATATTTCACTTTGACACATAGAAAATTAACTTAAATTCTGAATTACCGAAAATTTGGATTAATGAAGTTTTCATATATAGACATATTTATGATAATTAATAGGATAATTTCTTTTCTTAAGGAATCTAGCGCACTAGTCATAAATGCCATGCATAATTTCAAGTGCAATTGTTTTTTATCCTGTAGTAGGACAGACAAAATGCGAGTTTGGTTACATTTTGTCAGCAGTAACATTGAGTTAGACCATGGACTTAATGATTACAACCATATGTTTTGATAAGACAGTGTATTATTTAGATTACTTTCTCCAAGTTAGTCTGAATTAGTGTTTTGTTTATTTTATTATATATTTCTTTCAACACCAATTTTAAAATGTAAGTAATACAAACAGCAATAATAATGGCAATATCAATATATTAAAGAGTTCTGATAGTTGACCAAGCATTTTCCTACATACTATCTTATTTTATAACTAAGAGCTGGGAGACTGATATATAACTTCAGAAATATATCGTAGTTTGGGAAATATTTATGTAATTCTTTCTTATTTTCTTAGAATATTATTTGGTGGGAATGTCAATTAAGAAACTGCTGATTTATGAAGGATAGCCTTTTATTACCATCAAACCTAACAAGATGGTCTGGAAGATAATGTTTCAAATAATTGTTGCAAGGGGGCCCTTGAGCCCCAGAATCGTCTAGTGATGAGACAGAATGGGCCATCCCTGGGTCAAGATCACTGGTCATCTTGGGTCAATATCCACAGGGCCTGGGATTTTATCCTTTGGTTATCACTAACTATTGGACTGTAATAAGCCTATTTCCTTGCTTTTTACACTGAGATATTGGACTCAGTGATATCTCTTTTTACTTCCAAAACATTATGACCCAGCTGTGCAACCCTCCTGACAAATAGCACGGTTAGAGATAAATGCAGGAACACAGATGCATCATTTCCTGGACAACCGCCTTTGTCTCTGACTCCTGGAGGACTGACTCCGCCTTTGGTGCGTTATATGTCCTGCCCATGTAATCACTGGTGAGGTTTTGTAAAATGACAGACAGCATTCTTGGATTATATTCAGTTTTAGAATTACAATTAAAAAAAAATTAAAAATCACTTAACTCCACATCTAGTGTCAAACCTAGGACTTAACAGGTTTCCAACACATCTGAGAATTCATTAGCGTTCCTTTTCCTTTGTTCTTTGACTTCTTTTGACTTCATGCTCTGTGTACTGATTCTTCCTCAGCCATGCAAGAAGATCTAAAAGTATCTGTCTACAGTACTTATTTTTTAATGCAGAGCAATTCCTCTCCCCAGGCTAGTGTTAATTATACTGTCAGGATGCTGTGGTAGAGTTAGCTCAGTTAAAAAAGAAAGAAGAGAAAGAAAGAAAGAAAAAAAAAAAACTGCTGATCACTTGAGGCAAAGTTCTGTGGTTGAGATCACAACAGAATTGTTTAGTAGACGGGGAATTAAGCTTCCCTGTGACCCTCTCCGTACCAACACGTGTGGACACGTGATGATCAGTGTTTTAGTGAGGTTAAAGATAATAATTCTTTATTTGCTTGGCTTCATCTCTGAAGCTCTTCTAGTGATTTCTATTTCAGGAGAATGTACCTGTCTATCCTTTCATAATGGGGCAGATTTTGCCCCCAGCTTTGGTTTGGGGTCCTCTGCACTCTATCCTAGGACTCAACCATGAATTCCACCATCTCTAAAGCACCCCTTCCCCAATCAGGGATGTTTCTCTGTCCCATTCTTCGCTGTGGGGGTGACCTCTACCATCTCCAGCTATGCTGTTTCTCTGCTGAATGGTTTTGAACAATTTCATCAATCCTTTCTGAAACTCAGTTTCATCTTTAGTAACACGGAGATGATAATGTCTGCATATAATCATGTATGTAAAGAGCCCTGGCCTATTGTCTAGTGTGTTATTAAGTCCTGTTGACTCCTTTCCTTTCTTTTTAACCTCTTCTCAAGTGCCTCTTTCAAGAGCAATAGGAATCAATGTGCTGCAGACTGATAATCCTAAATGCTTCCTGTTTTGTGTTCTTTCTCTGTTCATGGTCCTAATACAGAACTGTGAACTTAGTGGGCTTGGAAAATTTAGAATAAGTTTTGAGGGCTAACATTACAGTTGCAAGCATTCTGATTATCCAAAAACACTGAAAACAAAACAAAACAACCCAAACTTCTTCTATTAACTGTTACCATCATTTCGTGAAATCTATGACTTTTTAACACCCAACAGGAAGGGAGGATGTCCTGAAATAAAAGACAATCTCTAAAGGCCCTTTGACTTTGAAGTTAGTATGGCAGGAAGGAAAGCAATGAAGCTGCCCATGTTCTGGGAAGAAGGAATTTGTGTCATGGGCAGTTGAAGGCCCAGATCTTTGTACAGTGCAGTGGGAGTGATAGGCAAATTGCCCTTCTTCCCACACACTCATACACTCCCCTGGAAAGGCTACAGAGTGTGGGGAGGTATATTTGCAAGGCTAGTGAGCCACTGGCAGCAAAAAAAAAAAAAAAAAGGTACAGGAAGGTGAAGGAGTAGGAGACGTAAGGAAGTGAGCTGAGTGTAAGATGCGAGATACAGAAGAGAAGAGGCTGTAGGGTAGAATAAGGAGTGAGAGGGGGTGTGTTAGGTTGGCATTGCTATGACCAAAATACCTGACAAGAACAATTAGAGGAGGAAAAGTTAATTTGGGGCTTTTGCTTTTAGAAGTTTCAGTCCATGGTCATCTGATTTCATTGCTCTGAGCCTGAGGAGAGGCAAGACATCATGGCGGAAGGGCATGGCAGAGGGGTGCTGCTCTGCTCATGGCAGCCAGAGGCAGAGAGAGGGGAGTGGGGAAGGGTCCATAGGGTAGATGAATCATTCTAGGGCATGTCCCCAGTGACCCACCTCCTCTTGCCATGCTTTACCTGCCTATAGTTATCACACAGTCAGTCCATTCATAGTAGGATAGCCTGATTGGGTTACAGCTCTCATAAACCAATCATGTTACTCCTGAATATTCTTATATTAACTCAGGAATTTTGGGGGGGTCATCTCATATTCAAACCATAAGAGTGGGGAAGAAGAACTTTTAGAATTTTCTCCCCAGAGACTGAACTGAGAATATATTATTTTTCAAAGATTTAAGGTCATGGATTGACTTGTATTGCATTTGAAAAAAATTGATTGACACATAATGTTTGTCAATATTTATGAAGTACACTGTAATGATCTGATTCATGTATATGTTGGGTGGTGATCAACTCAGGGTAATTAGCATACCATCACCTTAAACTTTTATCATTTCTTTATGGTAAATACACTCAACTTCCTCTCTTGAAACTACTTGAGATCCATAATGCATTGCTGTTAATTATATTCTCTCTGCTATGCCATAGACTCCAGAATTTATTCCTCTGACCAAATAATAGTATTGTACTTGTTGATGGACCTCTTTGCTATGCTCCTTTTCCCTGGTCTCTCATAACCATTCTCCTGCTCTCAGTTTCTATGAGATTGACTTTTCTAGATTCCGTTTATGAAAGAGATGATAACTTCTAAAAAATAAATCTATAAGTCGAAGCTGACTGTCTCAGCTTTGTGAAGTTCACATGTATATAATGTTAATATCACTCTGTATTCTCTTTTTACTTCCTTTTTGCCATAGATAGATCTGATGCTGGTATTCAGACAAACTGCCTAGTATCGAGGACAGGGGGTGAATGCTGATGACGCCCCCCCATGTGTCCCTAAGACTCAGACCCACCTGCTCTGTTGGTCCTGAGCCTGGATTTCTTAGTCTTGGTGACAGCTAAGACAACCATGCTGTCATGTTACCACCAGCGTCACTCTTGATTCTATTGATTTGTGACTCAAACCAGGAATGAGCTGGGGGAAAATTATCTCTCTCACTGAACAAATTTTGTGTCAGTTTCTCCCACAGGTTTCTGGGATTTTCAGCTCTTAATTCTCCAGAGAGTGGTACAGGGGACATTTGAAAAAACACCACTTATCAGGGTTCCTTCTTGATGCTGCTAAATGTTTGGGGACAGAGTAGGAGCTAGCTCACTCCTAACTCCTGTCTGCCTATGTTTTCTTCTCACCTGGCAGGCATCCTATTTGCAATGTTGGTATCTTGGTGGGGGTTTCCTAGGCAACGGACTCTGGGAAGGAGATGTGAGTACAGGCAGTTTCCTGAGGATGCCTCAGGGGAGACACCTGTGGGGAGTGGGAGGTGAACTGGAATGCAGTCTCTGCACAGGCTTTTCCCAGTCCTGAGGGCTCTGGGCAAAGATGACACTGTGACCTTCACCATTTAACTGCACTGGTCAATCATGGAATATAGCCTGCTCCAGGGAGGGTGTGACCTCTGTCTCATGACTTTTTGACTGACAGCAGTTCTGGATTGGGACATGCCTGAGCAGTCTGCCACCAAAGGTCTCCACCACCAGTGGAACAGGAGTTCAGGGAGCATCAGGGAGGCATCAGGGAGATGGTACACATCAAATCATCCAGGACAGCAGGTGCTTTCCTCTTTCTTCCTTTGGCTTCTGTGGTATTACTCTTGCTTGGTGTTTCTCCTCCTTTTCTGTCTTTGTCATATCCCTTTTAGTTCATCTCTCTCTGTCAACATATCAAATACTTCTGCCCTAAGAAGCTTGGCTTTGTGCCATTTTGTACTCTATACCCTCTTTTCAGATGATCATTATTTACTATCATGGATTTGCTACTTTTCATAGGCTAATGACTCTGAAGCCAATGTTATCTCAGATCCTGCCTTCGAGCCAATGTATACAGCTGGCTGCCTGCTTCAATGCTCCAGTAGCCCTGCTAGTCAACAATTCTCTATTGAACACTCTTTGGTTGCAGGTTATTTTGAATAAAAATGAAATTTAATTTTCTTATGCCCAGGTGAGGACTCCATTGGATTATGTGTCTAGATCCTGGGCGCTCAGAATAGGAAACTCTAGTACACTGAACCTTGCTCTTCTCCCTTGCACTGGCTCCTCTTGGTGGATAGCTTTCCACACGGCTCTTGGCAGCTCATAGACTCTTTATCTTAGTGTTCACAGTGTAAAAAGAAAAGAGCACTTATTAGCTCCATTTCAATAGTACCTGGGACATACTATTAGAATGCTATAACTTTGCTTCTAGGAATCTGAGCTCAACACTATGGGTGGAAGTGGAAACTGTCAGGGTACGGGCTCATTGCATGGTCTCCTCACCTTGGCCTGCCTGTGTTTCCATGTGTCAATGGGAACACAGATGACTGTGTATGGTGTAGATTGCCTTATCCATGTTGTGACTCATGCCAACAAATAGGACTCCTAAAGAGTCTTATCTTAAAAAAAAATGACTATAGAATTCTTGCTCACAGATTATGGTCAAGGCCTTTTTAGGGTCTGCCTTTAACTCTTTGAAAGAAGACATTCCAAAACTATTGCCTCACCCTCTTCCTCCTCTTCACCATCCCTAATATCTCCACATCACAAATCTCTATTATTTCCCCTCCACTGAAAGTCAGTCAGTCTAAAGGCATCCATTTCATGGACAATTATTACTTATTATACTGATGCAGAGCACATTTAATGACAAGAAATAAAAAGGATTAACTGTCACTGCAGACTTGTCACATTTGATAGTCTAGAGAATTTTATTTCCCTGTTGTGTGGTGAAGACAGTATAAAGTCTGAAATGTGAGCCACCACATTCATTATGTATCCAGCTCGTCAACCATTTGCTCCTCCACATTTTTGAGGGTGTATCATGGTACAGAAGAGGTTTTCTCCAGGAAAAAAAAAATATATATATAAGCAATCCCACAACTACTTATTTATTTATTTATTTTTGTTTATGGAAACAGACAGATCCTCAAATTGTACTTGGTAATTAGGAAAAATCTCTGCCAGTAAAAAGGAAATATAACGTGGAATGTTCATATACCTGCTAATCTTGACCTCCTTTGCAGGTCACTCAATTGAAGTGACGTAAGACATTGACACTTTTCTGCTTATGGCTTCCTGTAGCTCAGAAAGGCTGAGGAGGAGGTGGGATAAGAGTCATTTTTAAATCTCATTAGCAATTAGTCGCCTCTGCTTTGTTTGGGGAAGCTGCTCTTGTGAAGATAATCACCAGTGGTACTTGGATCATTGCAGTTGCTGCCCCAATTTCCCCAGTTTTCAGTAACAAAGGAGAGAAAACTCAGCCTGACAGTGCTAGCCAATGGCTAGGAAGGTGCATCTTCAGCTGCAGGAAACAGGATCTATTGGGCTACTCCCTGGGGACTTGTGTGACATAGTGGAAAGATAATGGGACCTAGGGACAGCTGGACCTGGCATCCCATGCTGTTCTCTGAATTCCTCACTGTGAAACTGTTGTAGAAAATTCCTGAATCCCAGTTTCTTTACCTGTAAAATGGGATTACTAACTTTTTCCATAAAGTTTTTGGGTAAGAAATAAAGAATAACACACAAAAAAACTAAAAATAAGTGTCATGCTCTGTGTCAGGTTCTGTACTGGGTCTTCTATGCACATTTCATCCTGACAAGCTAACAGGTTGATTGTGATTATTTCTACCTTCAAGTGAAGAGACAGGTTTGATTGAGTAACTTACCTTACATCAAACAGCTAGCAAAAGCCAGAGCCTGGGAAAACCCAGGGTGGCAGGTCTCAAAGTTGTGACCTTAACATTGACACAAGTTTTTGTCAAGCTTAAGTAATATACTAACCCCTTTAAGAGGAAAAAAAATCTTGGGTTCCTATTAGGTACGTAAATTATTTTTGTTAAATGTTACTAAGTTTGTATAAACTGAAAATCACATAGATGTTTAATAGTATATGAGAGAGAGATTTGCTATTTTGCTGATTATTATACAAATATGGTGCTGACTACTGAAGATATATGAACATTTTGGGATCAGCATAAAGCATAACTTCTACAATGTGCCCTGTTATAGTCTAACTCTCCTGTCACTTTTCTCCATGGGAACCACCATAAAATCTTTTGTCTTGCCAATTGTGATGTCATTGGGCCTTCATTTGGCTGAAAAGCAGGATTTCCATGTTAAATCCGCTTCTGTTGATTTCACAATAGCCTTAGATGCAGAGCTATTTGGTGCCAACATATTCAGAAACACAAATACCAAGCCAGGCACTTTACCAAGCTTCTGAAATTTAAGTAGTAGACAGACCTTTTAAAGGAGAATCAGTGTTTCTTGGCACTAATAAATTATAAGGTTGTTATCAATATTATTAAAAATGTGCTTTGATTCCTTTTTTTTTTTAAGACAAAAAGTTTAATGGAGATGGAAACTTTACTCTGCTAAGAATCCTCACCTATCAAGAATACAATTAAGATCCCAGTCATCTGTGGGCCCCCGTAATGGGAAACAATGATCAGCACCATATTGATCTTCACCATGTTGTCTTGACATTGGGAGGGGACATAGGAAAAGCATTGGTTTAGCAAGTGTGGGTCAGCTGTTGTGAAATAATTAAAATTGTATTTCATGACATTTTAAACTAAATTACTTGATGTTTTAATCAGCTTTGTATCACTGTGACCAAAATATCTGATAAGAACAACTTAGGGAAGAAAAAGATCATATGGGGCTCACAGTTTCAGAGATCTCAGTTCATACAGGGCTGACTCCATTGCTCTGGGCCCAGGGTAAGGCAGCAATCATGGCGGAAGGGAAGGGCAGAGGAGATCAGATTACCTCATGGTCAGGAAGCAGCCGTGGAGGGTGAGGAAGGGGCCACAGGGGAGATGCATCCTTCCAGGTCACGTGCCCTGAGACCCACCTTCTCTAGACATTTTCCAGCCATGTCTCACCTTCCCACAGTTACCATCACCAGTCCATTCAAACTAGGAAGGACAGATGAGTTTACACCACTCACAATTCAATCATTTACCTCTGGTGATTCTGGCATTAATACAGGAATTTTGGGGGGACACCTCACATCAAAACTCTAACACTCAAATGGGCAGTATATTCACCTGGCTCAAAATTTTCAAAGTATGAAATGGAGATTCAAGGTTTAAATGAATATGTTTATATGTGGTGTAGTAATTGGTTAATATTTGTGCTATTTTTTCATCTGTGTTAGGCAAAAATATGCATCATCTTAGAAAGGTATGTAGAGTATACAGATGACTATCTTTTGGTATTTCTTTTCATATTGGATTTCAAATGCCAGTGTGGCATTTTTCTTAGAAGCCATAAATAAATAAATGCAGTATAATAAACACCTATATAGACTTATGTGGATCCTCCCTGGATAATAGTAACTGAGTTTTGGATAGAAGACTCTCAATATTGATGAGAAAACACATGATGTGTTGGAATGAATGAATCTCCCATCAGTCACAGGCGCTGCTTTCTGCATCGCATAACATTTCAAGGTATCGAATCCAGGAATTAGATTTGTGTTGCTTAGGAAGGCTTCATAGAGAACAGATGTGAAATGCTAAGCCAAATGAGTGTGTGAGTTTTCCACATCTGTCCCTTTAATTTTCTGTATTTTTGCTTCATTATCTGCATCGTTGGAATGCTGTATCTGTCATATGCCAACAGATGGCAATACTATAAGATCTTTTTAAAAGATGGTTTAAATGAATAATATTCTCTGCCGCTCCCAGATAAGTCAGTTGGAAGAAACAAGATCTTTATTTGTTGTCTCTTTGGTATTACAAAATCTTGTTTTCCCCCAATTTTTCTTAAATATTAGCAAAGTATTTTTTTTTATCTTGCCACTCCCCTTTTTTTTGACTAGTATTTTTCTTTTGCTTAACTTTCAAGTTCACATCCAAACTGTCTTTCTGCATTTTATGTGTAAATCTTGAAAAACCTGCTAATAATAAAAGCAAAATATTGGTATGTATTTTATATATATATTGGTATAGCTATATTAATAAAATAATACTAACGTGATACTAGGTACATGAAGCGTTCAATGTCTTAAACATTTGAAACTATTTGTATATTTTAAGATTTCTTTGCATCTTTAGAGAACAAAATATAAGAAATCACTGTTTGCTCCCTCTCCTTTTTTAAAAAAGCCAGTTTTTAGACTTATAGAAGTTTTTTAAAATTTTTTTATTTTAGAACCATGTCTCTGAAATTTGTAAACTCTAGAATGTGAATGTTGTATTTTGAACTAAACTTATCTTTTTAGTTGGATAAGAATCATATAAAGCCTGATCCCCTACATAGAACTTCAAAGACACTTAAGGAACTCTGAGTTCTGGTTGTTGGGAGATTAAATAAAAGGCTTATGATGGGAAAGAAATCAGGCTGAAGACATCTAACCTGTATTGTTACCTGGGGGAATCACAGTCTAATCTTGTGTCAGCTTTAAAACACTTTTTTGTTACTTTGCTGTTCCCTTTCCTTTTTCCTATCTACCTCCTGGGACTTGGTAGCATCTCATGCGACATTTCTACCTGGGGAATGTAATCTATATCTATCTACAGATTTTCAGACATCACCCATATGTCAGAGTTTGAAATATATCCCCAGGCCTGATGGGACTTGGAATGGCATTCCTGCATTTCAGCTGCCTGCCAGACTCTTGGTTTCTGATGGATTTAACCACTCTTATCTTAAATTCCATATGCCCAAGAGAATTATTTTTCCAGGTCTCTATTTCATATAATCCATTTCCTACAGTATCCAGGCTAGAAAACTTCCACAGTGAGTTCTTTAATATCTTGAGTCCCTTAATATTTTGAGTCCTGAGAAATACTCCACTAGAAATGATTTGAACAATTCTGGATATTTATCACTCCTTTGCAGATTCATCATGTTTACTAATATAAAGCAGAATGAACTGGTTTTAGTTCATTTTAACCCGGCATCTCCCAAGCTTATTTGAACCCAGAATCCTTTTTAAAATGTAATCCCGATTGGCATCCAGAAAAATGAATGCCCTGAGAAACACAGCCCACGAGTCATGGTAGGTTTTTCTTTTCCTCTTTTCACTTTGAAAATTGAGGTATACAATGCATACTGTGAAGTACACAAATGTTCAACATACAGCTTGATTTTATGGATAGGCATACCTGAGTAAGCACCAATAGATAAAAAAAATAAATAAATAGAGCATATTCTATGATTCTACTTACATGGAATTTAAGACCAGGCAAAATTAATCCATCTGATGGTAGTAATAGTTACTGTCTTAGTCTGTGTTGTGTTACCATAATAAACTTGAAGCAGGGTAGTTTATAAGGAAAAGAGGTTTATATTTAGCTCATAATTCTGGAGTTTCAAGAGTATGACTCCAGCATCTATTTACTTGGCTCTGGTGAGGACCTCATGGTGAGTTACATCTAAATGTTGAAGCTTATGAAAAAGAGAAGACATGCTAAGACAGGAAACAAAAATCTTACTCTTTTTATAACAATCTACTCTCATGAGAACTAAATCCATGAGACCAGCAGTAATCCTTTTCAAGGGTAGTTCCCCTATACCCTAAATACCTACTCCTAGGCCCCAATCTTAAAAGTTCTACCACCTCAATACTGCCATACTGTGGACCAAATTCCAGCACATGAAACTCTGGGGAACAAGTCACATCCAAACCTCAGCAGTTGCCTCTGAGTGTGGGCACGAGGTGGCATGGGAATGCAAGGCACAAAATGAGAAGGGACTTGAGGATCTTCACAGGATTCTAGAGCTTTTCTATCCCTCCCCTTTTGTGCTTGCACTCACCAAGTCTTTATGGGTCTGTGGCCTGAATATCTATCCACCTTCTTGCTTTCTGTTCCCACTTAACATCCTCTCTCCTCTCCAGACCTTGCTGTCCTTGTCTTATGTTGTCCTTGTTCCCTCTTCTTTGAGTACCCTGCTGCATTACTGATGCTGCTTGCATCTCTAGCATCAGGGAACATGTCACTTGCAAATAAAACTGAGCTCAGACCTCTTTATTATTCTTGTCTTTTATTTGCAGTGCTGGGGATTGAACTCCCTGATGCTCTACTGCCGAAGTCCGGCTGGGTTAAATAACTGAGAGGTGACAAGCAACTTGAAGGTTGAATCGGGAACTACTTTATTGCGAGTGAACTCAGCAGGAACTGAAGGAGAACTCAAAGTAGCGGGCACCCGAGATAGCAGGAGCCGCCTCTCTGCCCGACCGTAGAGGTATATATACCTAACTAATTACAAACAGCTTAACTTAATTAACATAAACTAGATACAGCAGTCAACCAATAAGGAATCCTCATCATCTTAATGGCTCGCTGGCGTTGCTTCACAAACCACTCCTTCTGGCAAAGTGCCAGGTGCCATCTTGACTTGGTTGTGGCCCTCAACACTCTACCACTGAGTTACATCCCCAGCCCTTTCATTTTTTATTTTGAGACAGGGGTCTTTCTAACTTGCCCAGGGAGCCTGGAACTTGACACCTTCCTGCTGCTACCTCCAAAGTCTCTGGGATTTCAGGCCTGGGCCACCTTGCCTGACTCAGAACCTCTTTGAGCACACTGTTCACATTCTGTGTTTACTCCATCTATTACACTGACTATGGTGCCGTGGCCTGTCTATGTCTCTATCCCCCACTGGTCTGCCATTTTCTTGAGAACAAATGTCTCGATTGTGGCTGTAGCTCAGGTACATGAATGACATCTTTTTTTTTTTTTAATGATTTCAAAGTATTTGAATGAATTTTCCTGCTCCCTGCCCTGTTCTCAACATTTTATCTATGCCCAAGTCCAAGTCCTTTCTAAACTTTAGCCCTTGTGTTTATTATTCTATCAATACTCTCCAATAGCTCCCTGGGTTTTCAGAATGGAGGCCAGACCTCTTTGCTTGTTGCTTGTTAGACCAGCTCCTCTGCTCTACCATACAAACCTGTTTTCACCCATCTGTCTTTATCACCCTCTGTCCAGGGACTCCGGGCCCTCCCTGTTCTTAGGCACAACAGGTCTCCTTATACTTCCAGGCCTTTGTCACAGGTTTCTTCTGCTTTTCATGCCTTCCTTAGGTTTTCAAGGCCTGTGCAAACATTCATTCATCTAACAAACATATTTTACTTTCTACTAGTTCCCAGAGACCATCACATATCCTGAGATTCAGAGGTGAGCAAGATGAATGAGAGCCCCCTCTCTCACAGAGCCTCCGATAAATGCAAAAGAAACAACAAGCAAGATTGCTAACAATCTCTGGAAAGTGTAAGTGATTTTACATGTTAAAGACTCACTTTGTAGGCCATTACTGAAAGTTGTGTGGTCGCTGATAGATGTTAGCATTATCTTGTGGCTTTATTGAGCTTTGAAATTAGATTCTGGAACTTCTCATATCAGCATCGCCTGTCTTTTACATGTGGATTCTTTTACTGGTTTAAAAAAAAAATATCCCACAGCCTTGTTTTTAATAAGATTTTTATAAGCTTTTAAATATGGGAAAGCACAAATATATCAGGCTCAAGGTAAGAAAGGTGAGCCATAACTTAATTCTTCTCTACAGCATTTTAGAATTTTTAATCGACTTTCTTGAAGTAGAAAATCCAAGAGGTAATGATGCAGCAGGAAGAGCAGCAGGTCAAGAAGCTTTAGTCCCATTTGCATGCCTAACTTTCTATTAGCTGACTAGGTGACCTTGGATAATTCCCTTAGCTCATTGTGTTCATCTACAAAAGAGATATTTGAAGTTAAAAAAAACTGAAGTCTTCTGTAGTGTCAAAATTTTATAATCAACTGCAGAGAGAAAAAAGCATGTAGAAGTATACCTTACTTAAAGGAAACTTCAGTTTTGAAAATTTGCCTAAAAAAACAAAACAAAAACTTGGGAACCAACTTTACGATAGAAGTGAAAGACCTCTACATTGAAAACTACAGAATGCTAAAGAAAGAAATTAAAGAAGATCTTAGAAGATGGAAAGATCTCCCTTGTTCTTGAATAGGCAGAATTAATATTGTCAAAATGACCATACTACCCAAAGCATTATACAGATTTAATGCAATTCCAATCAAAATTCCAATGACATTCCTCATAGAAATAGAAAAAGCAGTCATGAAATTCATCTGGAAAAATAAGAGACCCAGAACAGCTAAAGCAATCCTTAGCAGGAAGAGTGAAGCAGGTGGCATCACTATACCAGACCCTCTATTCTTATAGGCTTGCATGTGAAAGACCAACTCCTAGGCTAAAGTTGTTTGCTTTTTTGAGGAATTAGCTACCCCTGGGAGAGGCAGTCTCCTCAGGATCAGTAGGGCCCCAGAAGAAAATATAGTGGATATGACATGCTCCCATCTAAGTATAATTGCACGTGTCCTGTGTCCCCTGTAGGTGAGCTGTCATTCCTCAGACATTTGCATGAATTGCTTCTTTATTGAGTCTTTTCTCAACATCACCTTATTGTACAGGCCTCTCTAGATCACCTCTTTCCTTCTTCACCTCAGCCCCACCATCCTCTTCTTCCTATATTGCTTTTCTGTTCTCTTTAGCACTTACCACTTTACACACACACACACACACACACACACACACACAACCCATCTCCCCCAATTAGGATGCAAACTTCATTAGTATAGATTCTTTGTCTGATATATATGTACGCTGTATATGTCCCTTCTCAGGACTTGAATAAATATATAAATGAATAAAATGCATTGTTTAAGATAGAGATTTTTTTTTAAAAAATAGATAAAAATGTTATAGTAGGCAGCATATTATGTCCATTAAAATGTTTGAATTTACATAGCATCTGCAGCAAGATAAAGAAGTTAATGGTTCCCCCACAGATCTCTCTCTCTCACACACACACACACACACACACACACACACACACACATATATATATATATATATATATATATATATATGATAAATCCAGCTCCTGATGAAATAAGCCAATGGGGAGCTTGCTTTGCTCTGAAGGTGAGGAGCATGTGTAGATCACTGTGCAAGGACTGAGCCTCTCTCAAGGCCTGAGTCTTGGCTGACCCATGCTTTCTTGTTTGGATAATAAACTGAGATACCCTTTGTGTTCCCCGGGCCTTTGGCAGAAACTTAAACTCAATCAATCAAATTAGAGTCAGAGAGAGAACACTGACATCATATCTACTCTCACACCCATCTGTCCCCAGAGAATGACTGTGTATGAACCAAGAGTAACTTGTCTTGCAGCCAGGGATAGGACTTAAAAGAGTTGAATTGTTTATGATTTTTCCTTTTTCTTTTCTTGACAAAAAATAGACTTTTCTTTTCTTTAGTAAGAGTTGGAATTAAGAATGCTCAGTTTGGTTAGTACAGAGGTGATTAAAGCAGTACATATTTAATTAGCCTGGATGGCTCATGCAGATGTCACTGTACAATACAACATGTGCCACTTTAGATCATAAATCTGTCCCTTAGGAGTTGGGTGTAAGAATCAGATTCTAAATACATAAGAAATAAACTGAAGGAAAACGTAACATTTTCGCAGTGGCTTGCATACTGGAAAATTTCCAAATATTTTTGCATATACAGCTTCATTCATTTATTCCTCATAAATTTTTTGAACACTAATTATGTGCTCAGCTCTGGGTAGGTACCAAGAAGAAAATGAAGAAAAAGAAGAGAAAGTATGAGTTTACAGTCTAAGGAGGGAGATAAAACAACAATTGAAACAAGTCTGATGACCTAGATATGGTGACCAAAGACTCATGAGAAGGTGGAAGAGAGTCTGGGTAGACCCAGGGTGGAATTTAGAAATTTAGATTTCATTGTAAGAGCAACAAAAAGAAGGCACAGAAAAGTTTTAAGTAAGAAAGTAACATCATTTAACTTGCAATTCCTAGTATTCCTGCTAGACATTTTTAAAACATTATGTTAAAGTGTTTTCTATTTTTTATGAATTTATTTTTTTATGGTACTAGGGCTTTGTGTATGCTAAGCAAGTGCTCTACCACTTTGCTATACTCCTAGCCTGGTCCACACACTATGTTTATTTTTGTGTTTGGTGTTTGATTTCTTCTTTTCTTTTTATACATATTCAACTAGATCATGGCTACCAGGGCAAAAAAGATTGTTGCTGGATTTAAGGAAAATAAATATTCACCAATTTTCCTTTTCTACTCTTAGCTTAATAGCAAGAGAGTTTTTGTGTAAGAGATGAATCTGACTTTGAATCTTAACTTTATCACTGATTATTTGTGAAAAAGTGAACAAACCATGCAACTGTCATTTTTTTTCTATTTTATCATCAGTAAAATAGTTATATCAGAACACTGACAAAGTGTCATCAACTGAGAAGTTTTGCAGTCTTTCTCCAGGAAACATTAGGGTACTCAGCAAATTAATAAATACAGAAACATTTGCTTTAAATGAAACCGCTTTTACTTTTTAATCTCAATTACTCATCAATTAATACTCACATGGACTTGTCCACTGACACGTATATCTGCGTACTCTTGATGTAGCTATACCTTCAAATTTCAAAGTATTCCTATGCTCATCTATGTGATAAGAAGCATAAAAATTTTTGAAAGCCGCCAGTACCCAAATGGAGTTGCTTATGTCAAACTCTAACAAAATGGAACTAGGAGGAGCTCTCACACACATATACCTATAATAACAACTATTCTAAGAACTATCTGAAAACCAGAACCTTATTTCTACAAGGATGCCTGCTCAGCAATTCTTTGTTCCAGTAAACAATGGATATCCCACCTGCAACCTGCCAGGTCTTAATCCCATAATCAAAAGTAATCATTTGAAAACATCCTTCCTCATTTTGCCTTTAAAAAGTCTTGCCTCCATTTGCTTCCCAGGATACACTTCTAGTCTACCACTGCGTGCATATTTCAGACTGTAAGCCCTTATGGTTACAGAATAAACTCTTACTTTTGGACAGCCAGTTTCTGCTCGTTCTGCTCATTTTAGATTAACAATGTAAAGGAATTGTTTTAGTCTATTTCTTTTTCTGTAACTGAATACCAGGGACTGTGTAATTTTAAAGAATAAAGGTTTATTCTGCTCATGATTCTAGAGGCTTAGAGGTCCAAGATTGATAGCATCTGCAGAAGGTCTGGTGACCTTCTGCAGAGTTCCAAGGTGGTGCAGGGCATCACATACCAACGGGGTGCATCTAAGGACAGAGCCCAACCAGCTTTTGTAACAGACCCACTCTGTAGGTAATCCATTAATAGACTAATCCATTCATGAAGGCAGAACTCTCATGATTTACTCACCTCATCAAGGTGCCACCTGGTCCCACCTCTTAACACCTCACAAAGGGGATTAAATTTTCCAGTGAGTTTTGGTTAAGGCATGAAAACCATAGCAGGAGCTGTTCTACTTTGTTGCATGATCAAACTCCAAGATAGCAAAAGAACTTGGCTGTTCGCCAAGACAAAATTAATTGGCATGCTGGTTAATTATGAAGAATACAATAAGTTGCATTATTAAAAGGTGTCACATCAGGCTTAAAGGCTGTGTGAGTGGGGTAACATCTTGCATCAATCCTTGAATGACAGCATAGTCATTACAATGATTTGACTTGAAGGATGTTGGGTTTTGGTTTTGTATTGGGTAGATCATAAGGAAGAGCACCTACCATGTGCTCCTTGGCCTTGGCCTGAGGTTCTTCAGGCAATTTAAGTTTTGATTTGCTACCTGCCATGTCCACCTCTCTCTCTCTCTCAATAAATGATATGGACCAATTCAGCTTGGTCATAAATCCATTTTCCATTTTTAAAATTTTTCAAAATAATCTTGTGCGTGGTTGAAGCTGAAACTTGGCACTTGGGCACAGCAGGGGACATATTTGCTGCTTTGAATTTAGGTTTTCATTTTATCAAGCATCACACTCCCCCTCTCTCCCCCAAAGCAGCTGGGGGACATTCCCCAGAGTCTGTATTTATTGCAAAAATATAGAGCCACAGGCCAGATTTAATTCTATTAACTTTCTTCTGCCACGGATGCTCAAAAGAGAAATGTTGATTAAATATACATATAAAAGCTAGAAATTTGGAGGCAAATGTTTTCTGAGCAATAAGTACCTCTCTCTAAATGTTCTTTCTCTGGGGCTTTACCTATTAATTTAGATTGGAGGGCCATCGTATATTTTCCTCTTGCCCATGTGGTTTGTTTATGGAAGCTATATGTCTTGTTTTTAAATAAGATTGTGCTATTATTACTGCTTATGGCAATCTCTAGCCTAAATTAATAATTTGCACAATATAGTTTCTCTAATTGAATTGTGTGAGTTGCAGACAATGTGAGGGGCTCAAAGCTACCTGTTGTCCCAGAACTCTGCTCATTCCCTCCAAGCAGGAAGCTGAAGTTTACAGAGGGATCACTTGGTAAACAAGAATTTAAAGAAACACACGCTGAGACCAAGGGGAACTGTTAAAAGCTTGGATAATGTAATAATGTCACCCATAGCTCTGGGTGTACAAACTGCAGATTTATGCAAGTAATTAATAGTGTCTTGCCAAGAGAGTCAGTAGGCTTTTCAAAAGGAATCTTTCTTTGTGTCTTTTGATATTTAAAGAGCTGTAATTACAATGGCAGAGCTTTGAATTCTTTTTTTCCCTAGTCCTCTTATACACATTAATTTATGGACCAATCCAGTATTACAGACAAGCAAATGAAAGAACCACACACTCCCTTTATCATTTTTTTTTTTTTTACAGTTTCACTTGTGTGGATGAATGTAAAGTAGTTAATGCTATAAATAAGTATAATGATGTATCTCTTCTTTCAATTGCCAGTTGTTGATGCTGTAGTCTTACACAATAGAAGAAAAGAATTGAATTTAAATCTCTACCCATCTTGCTTTCTTCCTCTCTCTTGTGCACCAGTTAAGAAATTCAAATGTTTCTGCCATTATGAGATATTTAAAAAAAAAAAAAAAGAACTCAAGCTGGATTTTTTTTCTGTCCTCTTTATTTTTAGAGTCAGAAAAAAAATTACATAACTTCAGCAGTCAGCTTAGGCTTTGCCAATTTCAAGGTTTAGCATCCTAGCTCCTCAGGAATGTTCTACATATTCTGGTCAGGGAGGGAAGATGCTTCCTTGATTAGAGCACATGGATCCCTGGTCTTTAGTAAGCCTTACCAGGTGGGAGACACTAACAGGGAGCCTTCAAATATTAATGAAATTAGTTCACTTTGAATGGCAGTACCCCAACAGAATACATAAATATATTCCCTCATATATTTAAATATCCCTTTTAAGAGTTTGAAATAGTTTTTTTTTTTCCTTTCTTTCCCTCCACCTCCCCACAGGGAAGCCTTTTTTTTTTTTTGTATTTGAAATAACTGTAGATATAAAACATTCTACATAAGGACATTCTATATAAGGATAAAACCAGGGTTCATGGCCTTCCAAAATATGAGCCATGTTGTATCAGTCCATTTTCTGTGGCTACAACAAAAATACCTGAGGTTGTGTTACACAAAGAAAGAAGTTAGTTCATAGTTTTGGAGACTGAAAGTTCAACATTGAGTGGCCCCATCATTTGGTTTCTGGTGAGAATCTCCTTGTCTGTATCACATCATGGTGGGTGGCATCACAGTGGTGGGAGCACATATGAAAGAGATCACCTGGTGAGACAAGGAACTAGAGAAGGGAATGAGGAGAGGCTGTTCTTGCTCTTTTATAGCAATCCTCTTGAGAAAAAGTATCCTGATCTTTTCTAAGGGTGGCATCTCCAGTGATCTCCCATTAGATTCTATCTCTTTTTTTTTTTTAATTTTTTATTGTTGGCTGTTCAAAACATTATATAGTTCTTGATATATCATATTTCACACTTTGATTCAAGTGGGTTATGAGCTCCCATTTTTACCCCATATACAGATTGCAGAATGACATCAGTTACACATCCATTGATTTACATATTGCCATACTAGTGTCTGTTGTGTTCTGCTGCCTTTCCTATCCTCTACTACCCCCCCTCCCCTCCCCTCCCCTCCCCTCTTCTCTCTCTGCCCCCTCTACTGACATTCATTTGTCCCCCTTGTATTATTTTTCCCTTTCCCCTCACTTCCTCTTGTATGTACTTTTGTATAACTCTGAGGGTCTCCTTCCATTTCTATGCAATTTCCCTCTCTCTCCCTTTCCCTCCCACCTCTCATCCCTGTTTAATATTAATCTTCTTCTCATGCTCTTCGACCCTACTCTGTTCTTAGTTACTCTCCTTATATCAAAGAAGACATTTGGCATTTGTTTTTTAGGGATTGGCTAGCTTCACTTAGCATAATCTGCTCTAGTGCCATCCATTTCCCTAAAAATTCTATGATTTTGTCATTTTTTAATGCAGAGTAATACTCCATTGTGTATAAATGCCACATTTTTTTAATCCATTCGTCTATTGAAGGGCATCTGGGTTGGTTCCACAGTCTTGCAATTGTGAATTGAGCTGCTATGAACATCGATGTAGCAGTGTCCCTGTAGCATGCTCTTTTTAGGTCTTTAGGGAATAGACCAAGAAGGGGAATAGCTGGGTCAAATGGTGGCTCCATTCCCAGCTTTCCAAGAAATCTCCATACTGCTTTCCAGATTGGCTGCACCAATTTGCAGTCCCACCAGCAATGTACAAGTGTACCCTTTTCCCCACATCCTCGCCAGCACTTGTTGTTGTTTGACTTCATAATGGCTGCCAATCTTACTGGAGTGAGATGGTATCTTAGGGTGGTTTTGATTTGCATTTCTCTGACTGCTAGAGATGGTGAGCATTTTTTCATGTACTTGTTGATTGATTGTATGTCCTCCTCTGAGAAGTGTCTGTTCAGGTCCTTGGCCCATTTGTTGATTGGGTTGTTTGTTATCTTATTGTCTAATTTTTGGAGTTCTTTGTATACTCTGGATATTAGGGCTCTATCTGAAGTGTGAGGAGTAAAGATTTGTTCCCAGGATGTAGGCTCTCTATTTACCTCTCTTATTGTTTCTTTAGCTGAGAAAAAACTTTTTAGTTTGAGTAAGTCCCATTTGTTGATTCTAGTTATTAACTTTTGTGCTATGGGTGTCCTATTGAGGAATTTGGAGCCCGACCCCACAGTATGTAGATCGTAGCCAACTTTTTCTTCTATCAGACGGCGTGTCTCTATCTCAAGGGTACCAACACTTCTTAGTACTGCCACACTGGGGACCAAGATTCCAACCCACGAACTCTAGGGGTGCAAACCACATCCCAGCCATGGTAATCACATACTATTTATAGAATAGAAGCACCAGAGTCAAGATTCTTTAAGTACCTTCTTCTTGCTCTGATTCATATGATTTCTGATAAATGGAGTGTTCTCCCCCCAAAACAATATACAAATTTTATAAAACTCATCTCTTGGGATTTAAAAACACATTGCATAATACCAATATTATGAATGCTAAATGTTTTATTCTATTTACATTGTGTATTTCCTCTGTGAACTTGGAAATTGAATGGACCTATGCATCACTGAATCTGAATTTTATTTATTTCACGAATAATAGGAAGGAGATAAAGGACAATCTTTTTTAAAAATAAGACATACAGCATCCATAAGCTACAACAGTTACCCATACAGCCAAGATATAGGTGTCCCTTAGTCACAGATCGCACATTCTTCTGTAGTTCAAATTATTATTTTTTTTAAAAGACATCTGTCCATTTAGCTGGGTCATGTGGAAAAGTCATTTTGTTGAGTTGTCAGTTAGTTGACCCTTTTAAACTGTAATTTTCTTGGACCAAAGGCATTATGTCTTTAATTTGCTCTGTACAGCACCTGGGAGAACTTAAAAAAAAATGATGAGCGTGTATGAAGTGCACTGTACTCCAGCTGCAATACAGCAGTACTTTTAAAAATCAACTTTGGGTACCATAATCTTGACACTGCAGGTGTTTTGGCAAATTTCCTGGTTTAGCTTAGCAATTTCAGAAGGGAGTCATTAACGTTGAGCCATATTAACAACAATGAGAAAATATCCCGAGGAAAACAGAACCCATACAGTTTAATACATGCTTAATTTTAAGCATACTTTTGGTGATAACAATTACAAATAATGTATAGCGTTATGGGCACTAGCTCTTTGTTGGTACTATCAAGAACATGTGTTTGGTTGTCTTTGGGGCATTGTTAACTGATCTGTCATGCTCTTTCACCTGGTACAAGATTCAAAATCAAGTTGGCTTTAAAAAAGTTACTCCCTTATACAAAAACTTTAGTACAAATTGAAGAGAATGATTAGATACACTGTCTACCTTTACTTAAGATTTAAACTGTGAGTACTGGGTGATTACTAACCGTATTTCCAAGGTAATCGTCATTGCTATTTCTCATCTGCCACTTCACAGATGTTTTAGTCAGCTTTTTTTTTTTTTTTTTTGCTGCTGTGACTTAAAGGCTTGACCAGGAGAATTAGAGAGGAGGGAAAGTTTATTTGGGGGCTCACAGTTTCAATGGTCTCAGTTCATGGACAGCAGGCTCCATTCTTCAGGGCTTGAGTTGAGGTTGAACATCATGGTGGAGTGTGTGGCAGAAGGAAACAGCTCACATCATGATTTGAGCAGAGAG
Source organism: Marmota flaviventris (assembly GCF_047511675.1). Lineage (NCBI taxonomy): Eukaryota > Metazoa > Chordata > Mammalia > Rodentia > Sciuridae > Marmota > Marmota flaviventris. Next base: position 67,074,680 of record NC_092512.1, read on the forward strand.
GGAGAGAGACTCTGCTCTCCAGATACAAAATATAATACCCCATAGCCACACGTGCAATGAACCCCTTCCTTCAGTCATACCCCACCTGCCTCCAGTTACCACTCAGTTAATCCCATCAGGGATCAATTCACTGATTGGGTTAAGGCTACTTCCCAATCATTTCTCTTCCAAACCTTCTTGCATTGTCTCACATGTAAGCTTTTTGGAGAGACCTCACATCCAAACCATAACAATAGGTCAACACCAAAAGGAAAAAGATGTCCTGTGATCCATTTCCCTTCCATTATGGAGATATGAAGTTAATGACTGAGAAAGAAAGGAGACCAGGGACCAGCTAGAATATCCTTGTGGATGTGTGAATAATCAAATTATTTCAGAAATATTTCCTAACCTGAAATATTCCCTATTATGAGAGAAAACTACACTTCACCTAGAAAATGCATCCATTGCTCCGAGCCAGAGGGAGCAACTTGGGTAAAAATAAGTCCATGTAGAGCCAGGATTTCAGATGTCCCGTTGCTGAGTCTGTGCATCTTAGTTACCTATATTCTTGAAATTATTAGTAAGCTTGGTATAAGGTTGAGATCTGTGATTCTTGTGAATGACTTGAGGAGCTGATCCTCTGGGTTAGTCTGTCTTTGATGCAGAAGAATGAGGACATTGACTCTCCTTTGGTGTTCTTTTTCAGTGACACCGGCTGAAGTAATAGTACCAGTGTCTGTTTCCTGAGAATCTTTTATTCTTCATATTCTATGGTAAAGAGGCTAAGTCTATGTAAATACTTTCTTTTATTTTCTCCTCTAGGGGCAGAAGAGATCAACTTGTGGATTGAACATGACCTGAAAAATTCTCTTCAGCTGTGAAGAAAACATCAAGTCTTTGGAAGTCTCATTTTTGAATTCTCTAAAAATTATCCTCCTTTCTATAGCTACCCAGCTTTTCACTGTTTTAGAACTTTATGAGCATCCCACCTGTGAGATACAAGTAGGAGACAAAGAGGGTAGCAGTGTTGAGTTCTGTTTGGAATAATTGACATTGTCTATTAAGTTATATTGTCCTTGAAAGAACAATTCTTTGTCTAGCCATGGACTTACTGTAGACTGAAAATTAAATAAATGCTTCCATTTGGCTTCTAATTGCCTTTCTAAACTTTAACAAATAGTTTATTTTTCTGGTCTTCAATCTTGCTCCAGAAATGGAGTTAAATAATTCCCTTTAGTGGTAAAATTTCTCAAACTATCTGTGTTTGTGCCTGGGTGTACATGTATGTGTATATATGAAAAGCACAGATTGTAAAGTTTTGGTTCCATAATACTGCAGCAAATGTAATGAGAAAATATTTTGAAATTGGTCTTTAGATAATAGCACATCACATGAGTATTTAATCTAAATATTAAATATACACTCAATAAGGTAACAATAAATTTGTTAGGCTGATTGGCTGACAGATTTCTGGAACAGCTTTAAGTAAACTAATCCCATATTAACTGTGTCACTCTTCATGACTTGCTTCACTAAATTGTATTCTCTAAAAATGACTCTAGATTTTCATGTATATTGGGGTCAATGAGACACAAAAAAAAAACTTCTTGAAGTGGAAAAAGACTTGAAGTTAATATATGAAATTCTGCCCAAAATCAGGAAAAAATCAGTTCACTGACTTCTATAGAGGAACAAAATTAAAACAAAGTAAATTTATTTAAAAAATCATTATTTTTAACTCCAGTTTTTATCTTCTATCTATCTTTTTTTCCCAGTTCATAGTTGAAAGAATAGCCCTATAGAAAATGTAATAAAATATGTAACAAAAAAATCAAGAATTATAATATTAAAAGCATCTAACTTTAAGAAAACAAAATTTCTCAATAAATTGTTTAATGCCATATTAACTATTTAAAATTTATATTGGGATTTATTTTAATGATAATTTACTGGGGTACTGCTGGGTATTGCCCTTGGTAATCTATAACTATCCCTCAGTATCCAAAGGGAGTGGTTTCAGAACCCACCTTGGATACCAAGATCCACAGATGTTCAAGTCTTTTATATACAATGGTATAGTATTTTCCTGTAACTTACACATATACTCCCATATACTTTAAATCTTCTCTAGATTACTTATCAAACATAATATGGTGTAAACGTCTGTGTAAAGAGGTGATATACAGTATTGTTTAGGGAATAATGTCAAGAAAACAGTCTGTGCATCATGTAGACACAAGCTTTTATTTTTCTTGCAAGAATAATTTTATTCCATGATTAGTTGAATCTGCAGATGTGGAACTCATAAATATAGAGAGCTGAATGTGATAGTCAAAAAGAAAACTGACAGCCAACCTAGGTGCCCTTCAACAGATGAATGGATAAATTGTGGTATATATACATATTATTCCACCTTAAAAAGAATGAAATTTTGGCATTTGCCAGTAAATGAATGGAGTTGGAGAATATCATGCTAAGCGAAATAAGCCAATCCCCCAAAACCAAAGGCCGAATGTTTTCTCTGATATGTGGATGTCACAATAAGAAGAGGGGCTAGGGAAAAATGGAGGCACCTTGGATTACAGAGGGGAGTGAATGGAGAGCAGTGGGTACAGAGGTTGGAAGGACAGTAGAATGAATCAGACATTAATACCCTATGTGCATATATGATTACACAACAGGTGTGATGCTGCATCATGAACAATCAGAAGAATGAGAAGTTATACTCCATTCATTTTTGATGTGTTAAAATGCATCCTACTGCCATATATGACTAATTAGAACAAATAAAAATTTTTTAAAAACTGACAAATTCTCTTCTCATAGAGGTTGCATTGTATTGGGTAAGAGAGAAAATGAAACCAAAGTGCAACTTATGAAATGTATTTAAAACTGATGAGTGATAAAGAAAAAAAAATTAGAGCAGGGAAGATGTCTTGGTCAACTGAGGCTGCTGTGTCAAAATGCCATAGACTGTAGCAACAGAAACTTTTTTTCTCATAGTTCTGGAAGATGGGAAGTTCAAGATTGAGGCACCAGAAGATCAGTGTCTAATGAAGGCCTGTTTTCCTGGTTTATAGATGGCTGCTCATACCTACAGCCTCGCATGGTAAAAGGGACACTCACAGGGCTTCACTCTCATGACCTAATTGCTTTTCAGAGTTGTACCTTCTAATACTGTTACCTTGAGAATTTGATGTCACTATATGACTGTTAAGAGGACCAAAAACAAACAAACAAACAAACAAACAAAAAAACCTCAGACAAGAGCAGGGGGCTCTTGAGTTCTGGGAATTGGAGGCTATTGGGATTTTAAGTTGAGTGATCAGGGCAGACAGGGAGGTGAAGTCTGAGCAAGGGAGGTGAAAGACTGAGTCTTGTGACTGTCTGGGGAAGAGCAAAAGAAAAAGGTAGTGAAGGGCCTCTGGAAACAGGAGGACAGCTTGAAATTTTCAGACTCAGCCAGAAAATCAGTGTAGATGAGAACAGAATGAAAAAGAAGAGTAGTAGGAGATAAGTTTAGGTATGTGTATGGGTGTGTGTGCACTGGTATACATATAGATAATGTGAGGCCTCATGGACCACTATGAGAAAATGGTTTGCTCTGAGTGAGCTGAGTATAGAGTTTATTTTAGCAGCTCTGTACTATAACCTGACTTAAGTAAGTTTGAAATATTTCCTGTTGAAGTAGAGTTGGAATTTCACTTGTAGATACTTGAAGCTCAGGTTAGCAAGACTTGTTGAGAGCCACAGCCAAGTCGGGATGGCACCTGGCATTTTGCCAGAAGGAGTGGTTGGGAGGTGACGCCATCCTGACTTGGCTGTGGCTCTCAACAAAGACTAGATAAGATTAAAATATCATTTTGGTTGGAAGTCTTGAGAATAGACTATAACACTCCTGGTGAAGTTAATGGTGTCTTAGATCAAGATGAGAATATGGGTGAAGTGTGATCAAATTCTGTTTTTCTTGTGATGGTTAGCCAGTTGAAATTTTTTGAAAAGATGCTTATGGGGGGGAAAAAGTTACATACGGGGTATTAGAGAAAGAGACGAGTTAAAGACAATTCGGAGGTCTTCAGCTTTTGACTGGAAGGATTAAATTGCCAATAACTGAGATGAAGATGATTCTAGAAGAAGTTTCAAGGTTCAGTCTGTGTACGTTAAATTTAAGATGCTATTAGACATTTTGTGTCAGTCAGCTTTCCATCACTGTAACAAAACATCTGAGACAACTTATAGGCAGGAAAAGTTTATTTTGGCTCACAGTTTGAGAGGTTATAGTTCACAATCACTTGATCCTGTTGTTCTGGCCTGCAAAGCAATACATCATGGTGGACGCACATAGCAGAGGAAATTTGTTCACCTTATGGTGTCTAGGGCGCATGAGAGAGGGAGGAGCCAGAGTCTCAAAAATCCCCTTCAAGGGTATGCCCCTAATGACCTAACTTCCCTCCATTAGCTCCACCTCTGATAGAACACCTTCCAACAGAACCACAGGCTGGTGACCAGAACTCCAACAGATGGCCTTTGGAAGACATTTAAGAACCAAACCACAATCTATTTTAATGGAAATATCAAGCTGGCAGTTTGATACATGAATGTAAAGTTAGGGCTGAAATCCCCAGTGAATAGATTGTATTTAAAGCCATGCGCTTGGGTGGAATGAAGGAAGGAAGAAGTGGAAAAGAGAAACCACCTTGGAAAGAGTTCTGGGATACTTCTGCACTGAGAAGTTGAAAAGACAAGGAAGGAAGAGCAAAAGCCAAGGAGCCGGGGTCAAGCAAAGGAGGATGGTGTTCTGCAAGGGGAGTGGTGGGCTCAGGGTTTCAGGAAGGAGGCAGCTCAACAGTGCTCAGCTGCTGCCGGAATTGTCTCATATTCCAAAGTAGGAATACGGTGAGATTCTATTTTGAACCCTTAGAAATTCCCCAATGTTGGCCATTTTATGTACTAAAAAGGAAAATTACTATAACATGGACATTATTTAAAAATCAAGACTTCTTCTGTTAAGAAGGAAGCAGGACATGCTTCTTTGGGAGAAATACTAGAGTGAGCTCACATTATTTTGAATCTTTTTATATGATGAGATATATCCATCTATTATATGATGGGATACACACACATATACAGTGTTTATATGATACAAATACTGGTTTGATTTGGGGTAAAATGTAGTATTTAGAATTTAATAATCAATTATGAGCTCATCTTTAAAAAATTTCAAAACTACAAGGGGTTTCTTTCCGTATGTGCATATATATCAATGTAGAAGATGCCTGCTATTTCTACATGTCCAGTCATGCACTTCTGATTCTCCAAGGTTACTTTTTTTTTTTTTTTTGTATCTTGTTGCTCATTTGGAAAAAGAATGATTCACTTGCAAGTGTGTGAAATTCATGAAGCAAATGGGACATTGTACTGGCTGATCTCTAAAGCCTCACCTACTTCAAAGGTTCTAAGAAAAATGCTTATACCTGTGGCCTGTATTAAGCCAAGTTGGATGGGGATGGGGAGTTAGCAGCCCTTCAAATAAGCTGGATTAACCCCACTGCCAATTCTCTTAGGGAAAAGGCAGCTCAGCTTTTCAGAGCATATAGGTCATCAGCAAAAGTTAGATTATGAAAGTATTCAAGTCGCAATCATTCCATACAGTAAGGGAATTGAATGTGATTTAAGCTTAAGAGTGAGGGAAATGAATTTTTAGTTAAGAGCCATGAAAATCAGCACTATTTCATGTAGTTTAAATAGACAGCTATTCTTGGTTCAGTATAGGCATTCATTCAGTTCAGTTTCCTTGAGTTCAGGGGTAATAAAAAGATACACATTTTTTCCCCCTATAAATTCAGTCAATTTTGGAAGGGTCTATAATTTTTAAAGCTATTTTATTTTTTATTTAAGTTGCCTAACTACTAATTTTTCTCTGCTGATCTTGAAGAGAAATACAACCACCCAAATACTCTCATATCTGTCTTAAGACTCCACAGAGAAAGTATGATATGACATGATGCTTAGAGTGGTCTTTTCACTTTCCAATCCCTTTCTAAAGTTTCAAAGAGTTTTAAAAATTGGACAGACTCTTTTGAGAACATTGGATCAGAAGTTTCCCCCTCAAAAATGACTCCTTTGTTATTAAAATATTGTAAATTGAACCTACTTGGAAATGCTTCAGAAGTTCCTCCTCATTTAAAGGAATTAAATGAAACTCAACAGTTAAAACTCCTAATGGATTAAATTTGTCAAAATTGAGGATGAAAGCTGATTTGGGAAATAAAGTAAATGGGAAGCATCTACTGTTGGATTAGGATAGGGACTTCACAGGTGGTTCCAGGAGACGTGAATTTAGCAAATCCAGATTAGTTAGCAGCTGTTATGGTTTGAATTTGGAATGTTGCCCCCAAAGCTTCTGTGTGAAAAGCATGGTCCCTGGTACAGCCAGGTTCAGAGGGGGAATTTTAGGCAGTGATTGTATCACAAGGGCTCCATCCTCATCAGTGGATTAATTAGCTGATAGCTAAATGGTAGTTGGAGGCAGTAGAGCTCTGGGGGCACGCCCTGGAAGGGTTTATCCTTTCCCTGGTCTCCCCCCACTCCACACACATACACACACATACTCTGCTTCCTGGAAGCCATGAGCTGACAGCTTTCCTTCTCCATGCCCTTCCACCATGCTGTTTCTGCCTTGGAAACTGCTGGCCATGCACTGAACTCCTAAAAACATGATCCAGAATCAATCTTTCCTCTTCTAAGTTGTTCTTGTCAGGTATTTTGGTCACAGCAATGAAACAGATGAAAAACTAACACAGAATTTCAGACTCCAGATAAGAATCCAGTACAGGCATTCATAGGTTTATTTTCCACCTCGGTTTTGGAGAACAAGATCTTCTGCACAAGGCTAGAGGACCACAAGGTGAGCTTCCTGATGACTGACAGTTATTAGGGTGTGCAAATTAAATGGCAAGGGTGGAACTAGGAAGAGTTCCCAAAACACAAGTGTCTCTGAACTACCTTTGTTTTATAATCTCTCTTTTGGGTCAGGTGGGAAACTATATAGTGTTTGGGTTTTGGTGTATCTCTATATGTGCATTTGTTGAAAATGTGTTGGTCAATGCTCAGTTACTTGTTTCTGGCACCCGAGGGTCCTTTGGAGAGCTCATCCTGGTGAAAGGAGCCCCAAGACTGGATGATATGGATTCTCTAGCTGGGAAGGTAGAACATGTTTTGGCTGGAGAGCTAGAATCTGAAAGTCCTTTCCCTAAGTGGCAGCTTTGTGTAATGACAGACATTGTTTGGTCTCTCCTGAAGTCCACATGGGAACAAGCACATTCAGTCTATTTATGACTTTTATTTTCTTTTGGTACTGGAGATTTAACCCAGGGGCACTCTGCCATGGAGCTACATGAACTACATTCTCAGTGCCCCCCGACCCCTTTTTTTGAGGAAGGGTCTCACTAAGTTCCTTAGGGCCTCGCTAAGTTGTTGAAGCTGGCCTTGAATGTGTGATCCTCTTGTTTCAGCCTCCAAGTTGCCAATATTACAGGCATGTGCCACTGCACCCAGTGTGATTTTTCTTTTGAAGATCCTCTGACTAAAGCCCAGCAGTACCCACAGAAAAACAGGCTATAAAGTGCTACCAGGTTAGGCAGAGTAGAGGCTCTACAGTTTTGATGGCTGAGGGTCTGTAGTACCAACCCTTCTCTTCCCTGGGATGATCTCACAGAACTATATACTTGGATGAGAGCAGTGTTATCATTTTACATTCTTGACAACTTCATGCACAGTTTGGGAAAAAAATAAAAACCTGACAGTTATTCTCCCTTATTCATGACAGATAAGTCGTTCCAAGACCCCCTCTGGAGGCCTGAAACTGCAGATAGTACTGAACCCTAGGTATTCTGTCTTTTCCTATATATTCTGTAGTGTTCCACGTAGTACCAGAGTTTATCTGTGCTTCCACATTTGATGTCCTGGTGCCTCATTTGCATCACTATTCTTGCACTTTAGGGACATTACTGAGCAAAATAAAGGTTTCTTGAACACAAGCATTGTAATCCAGCAATAACTGCTCTGATAATCAAAATGGCTAGTAAGTGACTAATGGGTGGGTAGCCTATAAAGTGTGGATTCACTGGGACAAGGGTTGTTTCATGCTTCAGATGGGACAGAGTAGGATGGAGCATGATTTAACCACACTACTTTAGAACAGTATCTAACTTAAAGTTTATGAATTCTTTATTTCTAAAAATTTCCATTTAATATTTTTCTGATTATGGTTGATAGCAGGTTAACGGAAACTTCAGAAAGTGAGAGCATGTTTAAGTGGTGACTAGTATATTTAAGAAAAAATTCAAGAGTGAAATTATGGCATTTGCCAGTAAATGGATGGAGCTGGAGAATATCATGCTAATCAAAATAAGCCAATTCCAAAAAACCAAAGGCCAAATGTTTTCTCTGATATGCCGATGCTAAATCACAATAAGTGTGTGTAGGGGTGTTATAGGGAAGAATAGAGGTACTTTGGACTAGGCAGAAGGGAGTGAAGGAAGGGGAGGGGTTTTGGGGTAGAAAAGACAGTAGAATGAATCGGACATTATTATCTTACGGGCACATCTGACTACACAGCCAGTGTGATTCTACATCATGTACAATCAGAAGAATGAGAAGTTATACTCCATTTATCTATGACATATTAAAATGCATTCTACTGTTTATAACTGATTAAAACAAATAAAAATAAATAAATAAAATTTTAAAAAGTGACAAAGAATTTAGAAAAAAGATAATACTACAAAGAAGCATTTAAAGTATCCCTCAAATCCACCAATGTATATCTTGATGTATTTCTTTCACTGTTTTTCCATAGATTATTATTCTCCTTCTATTCCCCTCCCCAATTTGAACTTGCCATCTCTTTCAGAGAAAACATGAGGAATCAAGCCTTGGTCTCCTCTGTATGGAGTTACCTATTCACATGCTCCTTGTGAACATTCCGTCCTCCAATCTCAGAAGAAAATTTATGTAGCCTCTCTCCAGGTGTATTCTTTGACTTGGCACCCTCTGTATCCTGCTCTGCAACCCAGGATCCCATTCACCTGGGTGCAGAACCCTTCTGTTATTCTTGCTCTTCATTGTTGGTGAGAAACCTGGGATGATGAGTCTCATCTGCCTTAATACTGCATTCACTATACCTCCCATTCTGGCATGCTCTAAAGCATCCTCATCCCATCATAGCAAATCTACAGAGACTCAATGTCTCTATTATCTCACCTACCACTCACTTCTTTTATTTTTAGTGGATTGTTCTATTTTGTTTAATTTAAAAATAAATTCATGCATGTGGTAAAAAAAAATCAAATGATGCAAAGAGGTATCAAAGAAAACTAAATTTTCCTTCCACTCCATATCCTTAGCCCCCTTGTCCTTTCTACAAAAAACAAATTTATTAGAAAAATATTGTTCTTCCAAAAAATAATTCTGTGCTTTAGCAAGTATATATGCTCCTTTCCCCATCTCACTCCTACAAATCATCCATGAAGAAAAAAAAAGGAAGAAAAAAAGAAAAGAAAAGAAAGAAAAAAATAAAGCAATGGAAACATGCTAAACTCACTGTAAAGTCTGGAACTTGGAGTCTGGGTTAGGCCTGGTCCCTCCAGCTGCCTAGGGCTTCTCTGAGTGGCCAGCTCTCAAATCCTCATGCCTACACCTGGCCTGGATTTCTCCCTTTTTAAACCCTCTGTTTTTTTTTTTTTTTTTTTAATTTTTAATGTTTTAGTTGTAGTTGGACACAATACCTTTATTTATTTATTTTTATGTGGTGCTGAGGATTGAACCCAGGGCCTAGCACGTTCTAGGCCAATGCTCCACCACTGAGCCCCAGCCCCAGCCACCAACCCTCTGTTTTTTAATCCCAGAGATCATGAACAAATTCCAGCTACATCCAGGGTGAGGAACGGCTGTGACTGTCCTTGTTCCCCGAGGACAAGGCCACAGCACATTGGTCTAGTGACTAGGTTGGGAAGCCTGTTCTCCTACAGCTTCTGCTGGGCTTGAGAGTGTATTTGGGGGTTGCCTATCTACCTTAGGTTGGAATAGATTTGTGTTCATGAGGCTAGCAGATGGGGACACCCAGTAATCCATGGGTAACTCAGTCACCAGCAAAAAATCACGGGGCAGGATTCATCCAGTGCACCCCATACTCCAGAAAGTGCAAAGTTAAATAAGAAATAAAAAACACTAGGACAAGTCAAGAGAGAGACTATGAAAGAAAAGGAAAAAGTCATATATTTTAGAACTTTTAGTGGTATTTTTTTTCCTGCTTTTTAAACAAGAAACCTCACATTTTCAGTTTGCATTTGGCTTTCCAACTGCAGCTGGCCTTGATTGCAATGCTCAGAAATACCCAGTTACTAACCTCAGCTGGTTTCTCAGCACAGCCAGCCAGCCAGCTGTGTGTTTCTCCAGCCAGCTGTCTCCCCGTTGTTCACAGTGGCTAAACATGTTCTACTTTTCCCAAATTTATGCTCCTTCTGCCTCCATCTTCATCTTGGCAAACAGGGTCATCTGTGACTTTAGGGAAAAATAAATAGAAGTCACCAGATAAGAGTACCTCATGATTCTAAGCTTCCTTTCTCCTGCCCCTTCTTTACCTGTTGTCACCAGAGAGGAGGCATGCTCCTTCTGAGTGTTCATCCTTCACCTATGCCCTGGATTCCATCCGTTTCTGCCTTCTCAGGAGTGAGCCTAATCATCCCTCTCTCTCAAGAGGTAGCACATCACAGAGCAGGAGCCCTAGAGACACTGCCTGGGACTGGATCCCAGCTCTGTCTCTTACCACTTGTGAAATTTTTTTTTTTAAGAGAGAGGAGAGAGAGAGAGAGAGAGAGAGAGAGAGAGAGAGAGAGAGAGAGAGAGAGAGAATTTTTTATTTAATATTTATTTTTTAGTTTTTGGCGGACACAACATCTTTGTTTGTATGTGGTGCTGAGGATCGAACCCGGGCCGCACGCATACCAGGCGAGCGCACTACCGCTTGAGCCACATCCCCAGCCCCCCACTTCTGAAATTTTGAGCAACTCTCTTATCTTCCCTATGCCTCAGTCTCCCTGCTTGGAAATTGGTACAAAGGGACTTATTTCATGTGTTGTTATAAAGATCAAATAAGTTAGTATGGATAAAGTAATTAGAAAAGAGCACATAGTATGTGCCATATAAATGTTTGATAGAATTAAAGAAAAAAGTTCCCTCCAGAGTTTTCCTGTGACTCCTTACAACACCCTCAGTTCTCTCCCATGTTAAACAAATCACCCTTGGTGACTTCCAAAGTCCTTCTGGCTAGAGCTCAATGTCTCCCCACCCCCACAGTAGCTAAATATCTTTGGTGTTATCTCCACACACTGACTCCCTTCTCACTGCCCCCTCACTTCCCAATGCATAAGAATATGGTGTCTGCTCCACAATCCTCTGAAGTTGATCTTGCTGTGAAAATCCATGCAGTCACGTCATCAAATCCAATGTACGTATATTTTAAAGCTTTCTTGATCTTTCCTCTGCACTTGAAAATTTAAGTGTTAGTCAGGTTTTCATCCTGTGACCTAAATGCCTGACAAGAACAACTTAGAGGAGGAAAGAGTGTTGGGGTTTATGGTTTCAAAGTAGTCAGTCTATGGTCATCTAGCTTCACAGCCAGAAAGGAGGTGGAACAGAGAAGAAGAAGAAGGAGGAGGAGGAGGAGGAACAGCTAGCCACAGAGAAGACCAACTCTTCCAGGGCATGTGTCCCAGTAACCTACTTCCTCCAACTCAGTCTAAGCAGTAATCCATTCAGCCATCAATAGCTCCACTGATGAGGTCGGATCCCATAAAAATCTAATAACTTTCAAAAGTCCCACCTCTGATCACATGAGACTTTCAGGGACCTTTAGATCCAAACACAACATTGCCTTCTCTTTACTTTTTAATCTCTTTTGCAGGTTCCTCCTAATCTGGCCACCATTAAAGGTAGAATGTAGGCTTTCCTCAAGTCCCCGCTCTCTTCCCTTCCCACTTGTCAAACTCCGGGAATGATTCCATTCATTTCCATGGCTTCAGTTACCACCAACAGGCTAAGAGGGGGCCCATCTATGCACTGGAGACTCAGATCTCTTTCCTGAGTCCCAGATTAATTCATCCATATGCCTACAGACAGAGCCACTTGGATGTCCTTGAGATATCTCAGAGCCAGCATGTCTAAAATCAAACCTTTTTCTGTGCCTACTCCAACTTGCTGAACACCTAGATTTCTGTTTATTTACTTCTCTTGACTGCAAGTTAACTGTTCTCTTCTGTCTTCCACAATCAGGCTCTTGCCTGCTTCTTCAACCTTTTCTCTCCCCATCCTGACCTCTGGACCACAGCCCAAAGGATCCCTGACGCTTCCGTGCAGAGCCACTTCTCTCTGGGACTTCAAAGTGAATCTTAGATCCTCTCTGAAGTTTTTATAACTGCCCATGAACTCAGATACGTCTTTAGATTCTCATGTAATTTTTTTCTACACCTCAAGACCCTCAAGACAATTTCTGTCTCTATTCCCCTTTCTACCAGGCTAGCAGAAACCTAACCAGAGTCTTTTTTTTTTTTTTTTTTTAAGAATTCTTTTCTTCTCTGGAGTTAAGGTACTTGGTTGGGACATGGCTGGGTCACTACAGGTATCCGACAAGCATCTGTGTTCTTTCCCTGGTGACCCCAGCTCTCCACTGCTTGTGTGTCCTTTTGGGGCACAGAGGTTAAGGTCAGGTTCTCAGTGCTTCTTGATCACAGAATCACAACTAATCTTTCATCTTGGGGAGATTTCTTGGCATCTCTTGAGCATTATGGCCATGAAAATGGGCTACATTCTTGCTGCTCTTGATTGCACACATTGTTGTTACTCATTTATAGCCAGGCAGCACCTCTTTCCACAATGGGGTCAGAAGTCCTAGTCTTGCTCATATTTATCTCAGTATTTTTTTGCACTTTCTATTCCCCATATAATTCCTCTGAAAACCCTCTCAATTATTCTCAGGCATACACTGGAATCTTAAATGCCCACTGGGTATGATAATTAAGGTAAGAAATGGAAGCAGGGCAGTGTAGGAGACAGTAGGGAGTAGTAGGTTCTAAATCTGTTTGAAGGGGCAGCCGCTCAGCTCCAGCTTATTGAAGCCATAAAGCATGTGGGTGTAAAGTTTGTAAAAGTTTCAGAAATTTAGTGTCTTATATGAAATTGCCATTTAAAAAATATTGATAATCAATTATAAATTAATAAAACACTGAGCCCAACAAATTAGGTATATGAATCCCATAGGTTGCTGGTTTTGTGACCTAAGTCCTTAGAGTTTAGAGTTTTGAACAAGAAAATCCATAAAACTTATATATTTCTCTTTACATGGGAGGAAAATATTAAGGAGTAAAAAATAAAATCCTAAGTATTCATATTTGAACATGTTATCCTGCCATGCCTTTCTGGATTCTATTTCTACAACTGCAAACAAGTGATTTACCCCCCATTTAGGTCCACATGGTTCTCTGGACAGGATTCATCAGGACACCCAGCAGTAGCACTACTACCTTATGTTTTTATCTGTTTGCTTATGTATCTCTCTCACCCCACTAAGTCCCTTGAGGTGGGAACTCCATTATGAATTTTTGCTTTGCTAGTGCGTATTCCATGGTTTGGCATGCAGCATACACTCTGAGCAGGGATTTGGAAGCAGGGAGGACAAAGAACACTCTATGCAGCCAAGAAAAGCACATGCAAGGACAGGGAGTCATGGCTCACCAGTGTTTTGTTTTGTTTAAATCTCATAATGTTTACATTATGTACAAAATAACAGCAGAGAGAGAATAGAAGGAAAGAAGATGATATGCAAAGGGCTCATACATCATTTTAGCAGTTTAAATGAATCTTCAGATGGTAGGGAACCCATAAAGTTATTTTTTTTAAAAATCAGGAATAAAATACATCTGTTTCAGATTAAAATATGGATTGAAGGAATATATTTAGTGGTCTTTGCCTCTGTGGCAGCCTAGCATTGCCAAATGCCTGCCAGCATTTTGGTGATATCCCATACCGTGATTCCTGCTTTCCCAAACTTCCGTTCAGGAAACACATTCCTAGACTCCCTTGACGCTAGAGTACAGGGGTGTGACATCAGTTCCATGATTCAAATGTGCCTGTGCTAGACGTGGATTTGGAATTGAGCAACTGGAGGAGCTCTTATGGCCAGCACAAACACAGACCCATCTGTTTCTTTGGAACTGAGTCTCCAGTCTTTGGTCTTCATCTTCATAGTTGCCAGATGGTGATTGCATGTGAGCTTTTACTGAGCAGCCCCTGTGGTACGGTGGGGCATTGTTTCTGGGTGCATATTCTAGAACTGGATGCCCAGCCTTTCTGGAGATTCTGTGAGCTACTCAATATGTGGAGATTCTGTTCCCTGCAACTCAGATTCTGACAGTACAAGATGATATCAGTGAACACACTACCACGGTTTCATGCAGAACTGCTTAGGGCTGGCATCTTGGGAAAACCTAGAAATACATAGAGATCATTTGAAAGATGTTAGGAAACTCTCCTAGGAATTCTAAAAATGTTAGGAAAATTCTTTCACGTAGGTGTTATTGATTAGACATGAAGGAGGCGGTCGAGGGAATGAAGGAGAAAGATCAGGATTAAACACAGAGAAGGAAAGACAGAGAGTTGAAGGGTTTAATGCTGTATGGCTTCAGGCTTCCACCAAAGAGTGTGAGGTCATGTTCTGAGAGTTGCTAACTCAGGAATGGGCTGGGGGCGAGAAGACTGGCAAATTCAATGAGACAGTTCTGGTGCTTAGCAGCTTGCTTGGTGGTTGTAGAGAGGAAATAAACCATTGGCTCATTCCGACTTTATAGGGAGGCAGGTCAATTCAAAAGAGAATGGGAGACTAAGGTATGTGGCCAGAGCACATTCCTCCTATCATCCCAGTTTGTGTCTGTATTCTCAGATGTTCAGTAACTTCGTTATTTGATGTAGAATGAACGAATCAGATGTTACCGGAGGTAATCAGAAGGCTAGAAAGAAATACAGAATTTAAGATCTTGCATCTAATGCCAGACCTTTGCTTTTTCTCATTTGCATACTAAATGTAGGGCTGCAGATGGCTGCATGTTATTACAGCTGCTGTATCAACTTACATTGGCTACAGAATTCTATCGCCCTTGCTGCAGAAAATGACCTTAATGTTATTGAAGAATCCTCTGGGTTTGTTTCAAAAGACAAAGGATTGATTCACATAATGGGCTAGTATGTACTTTCGAGTCCATAAGATAATTTCAAAGGCAAGTAGAAATCTTTAAGAAAATAAATTGGAGTTCAGATTTAAATGCTCTGTAGATCCCTTACTCTCAATTACATGTTGTCGTTTTATTATTTAGGCATTACCTTCTTCTTTTCTATTTTTCATTAGGTTGTTTCACATTTTGTGGTCTCTCTTCTTTTTTTACACTTCTAATTTTAATAAAGAGAGATGAACTCAAGAGTACCTTTTCTACCTATTAAAATAATTTTCCCTTTGTATCAGCATGTTTCTCACTTCCCATAATTTGTGAAAATGTGACTGTGATAACAGAGGTGCATGGTGGCGTGTCTGGATCACACAGTCCCCGATCACATTCAGGAGATCCCCAAAGACCAATGAAGAGTACGGAACCATTCAAATAAGAGCTTGTGAGGAAAGGTTAAATGGATTGGGATTGTTCATCTTGTATCATAAGGGAACCTGCTAAAAATAATATTAACTTGTCTCAGACAAAGTGATCTGTTAAAAAGAGAAACTACAACACCTTTAGAAAATTTTCTTCTCTGCAAATCTTAAAGGAACATACCCCTCTTAGATGAGCTAAAGGAAGCCTCCTTGTAACTGTCTGATTTTGGGGGCTGGGTGCCACCATTAGAGGGAAACCACACTGAAATTTTTATAGGAAAAGTTTAATGCCAAGAATTATTAATTATAACAAGGAGCTGGAATCACAGAGATTGGCTAGGAAGAAGGAAAGAGAAGGCCAAAAGAATAATGACAGATATATGAAGTGGTATTATACCTAGGGCTCAGATAGGATCCTCAAGAAAGAGGCTTGTCCCTTGTCCCCCAGGTGCAGATGAAGTCCTTGTTAGAGGAAGGCATGATCTTTGAAGGGCAGGCAAGCTGTGGTCCTGCTCTGGTGGAAGTTGCTGGAAATCCATGTTCTGGAACTTATTAGAAATCCATTCTTGGGCATCAGGGGAAGTTGATGGGGAAGTGTCTCAGTGGAGGTGGTTGGCCCCAAAGCCTCCTGAAGAAGGGATTATTAAGGGAAGCTGCTGGCTATCGGTTACTGCTGGCTGCTGTGTATTTCAGGAGCTAGACAGAGAAAAACTGCCAGAGCCAGGTGCTAGAGAATCCCCCTGCACTTCAGAAGCCTTCTTAGAAAGCGATTCCAATCAGGAAAGAAGACCACTTCTTCCTGTAATGTGTCTCTAGCATCCTCTACTGACAAAATTTAATATTGTGCCACTCTGCAGAAAAACCCCTAAAGGATCCATATCCATTTTTGCAGAGCAGGCAATGAAGGGTGATTTTGGGAATGAGGCAAAAATTTTCAAGAAAATTTTTTTTGTTTATGCATTATAATTATACATAATAGTGGGATTCATGTGACATATTCATGCAGGCACACTATTTAATAATATAACTTGGTCAATTTCATCCCCAAGTACCTCCCCATTTTCTTCTTTCTTCCCTTACCCTGGTTGCCTTCCACTATTCTACTTGTCTGCCTTTTATTTTCATGAGATTAACCCTACTTCCCCCACCTTTTCTCTCTAGCTTCCACATATGAAAGAAAACACATGACCTTTAACCTTCTGTGTTTGGCTTATTTTACTTAACATAGTGCTCTCAAATTCTATCCATTTTCTTGCAAATGACATGGTTTAATTCTTCTTTATGTAGGACTAAAACTCCTTTGTGTATATATATCACATTTTCTCTATCCATTCATTTCTTCATGGATACCTCTGTGGCCTCCATATTTTGGCTATTGTGAATTCTGCTGCTATAAACATCGGTATGCATGTATTGCTGTAATATGAGAGGCAGTAAACTGATAACTGATACAGGGATATTCTTAAGATGGTGACTGGTAATGTGCAAGGTAGGCTAGAAGAGTTCTAGATTTGGTTCTATATGTGTGGCTTCTCAGTGAAGAGGTTGATACAATATCATAGATCCCATGCAATTCTGAACATTCTTCTTTGTTCTGCCATTTCTTCTCTATTGGGCTTGAGTTCCTTTTGAAGAAACTTACTCACTGGACTAGATATTTATATTTAATTCTGAGAGGTATTGAGGGCATTCTGTTTATTATGGTTATTGTTGCCATTCTGAGGAAAAATACTTCTTATTCTAGGTTAGCTCAGATCTTATGATTAAACCACTTCTGAATCTTTCCTTGATACTAAGTGTATAATTTTTTTTTTTAAAAAGCCTTAGTTATTTGCTGTGTTCAGGGGTTTTTTGGTTCTTGAGAGGGACAATTCCAACCTATAGAATTTAAGTATTTACATTAAAAAATATATTATTACTCAGCTTTCCATCGCTATGACAAAATACCTGAGTAGATCAATTTAAAGGGAGAAAAGTTTATTTTGGTTTATGGTTTCAGGGGTTTTAGTCCAAGGTTGCTTTGCCCCATTGCTTTTGGACCTGTGGTGAGAAAATAAATTAAGGCAGAAGTGTGTGACAGAGTAGACCTGTTTACAGCAGGGTGCTGAGAGCCAAAGATAAGGGGAAGAAGTGCCTGGGGTCCCAGTGTCCTCTTCTAGGGATACTTCCAGTGGCCTAACTCCCTTCCACTAGATCTACCTCTTAAAGGCTCTATTATCTGTCAATAGTGCCACCAGTTTGGCCCAAACCTTTAACATGGGCGTCTGGGGACATTCAAGATCCAAACCATAATGGCACTCTATATAGGGAAACATTTTTTCTTTCCAAATTTGTTTGTTTTTCTTCACCCACCACAATGATTTCCATTGTTTTCACAAGTAAAAGAATGATAGGTATGGTAAAAAAACATACCCACATGCCGCAGTCTGGCTGGGCACAAAATCACGAGCCACTCAAGCAGGAACAAACTTTATTTTTTGAAACTGCCGCCAATGCCCCGTAAGCTCCCGGGAAGTTTGCCACGACGTTCTCCCAGATCCCAAGAGGAAGTCCCTCCTCCGGAATTCCCTCCTACCGCACTTCCCCAACCAATGGGAACTCTCCAGGAGTCCCGTAGCAGGCAGAGGTGAACAGCAGGAGCCCAATATCCATATGAATGCGAATCTTAACATAATCATATCATCTCAATGGCTAGCTGGCATCACCTTTCAACCAAAAATGCCATGCATCATATTACTTGGCTGTGGCTCTTAGCACCCACATACATCTTATAAAGACTTTTTTGCTTTTCTTGTTTTATGTACCAGAATTTGAGAATGAGGATGATTGAATAAAGAATCTATTGCAAGTTATATGGGCTTTCATCTTTTGCTTTCTAAAGAATTAAAGGAGGCCCTCAGTGGCTCTTTAGCCAATAAATCATTAAAAAAAGTAACATCAAATGATATATCACTACATGATAGTTTCAGAGAATAATTTAGAAAATACTTAAAGACATCAGTTCTATTGTTAATAATAAAAAACTCTTTCCACTCTCATCTACTTATTTGTGTGAGTAAAGTTTCTCAGCACTTACATATTTGAAAATGAAAAATGGAAATACGATTTTTTTTTTTTTTTTGCTGAACATGTCTCATCCTGGTGGTGAATAATATTCATCCACACATAGACTTGATGAAAAAATAAAACAGCCTCATCTATCTCATTAGGAGCTGTTTCTCTAATGACAGATTACTTTAGTTAGCACAATTCTCAAATTGTCCCCCTCAGCTTCCTGATTCCTGGTTCTTCAGTCAGGCGAGAATCTAGAAATTGCTGTGAAACAACTTAGTAGAATTAAATGTATTAATCACCTAATCAATCATTTGAACCTAAAATAAGGAGATTATCCTAGCTTTTCTGGTTGAGGAAAAGTGGTCACAAGAGCCCTTAAACAAGCAGAAGCATCAGTTAGAGACTCCAGTGCATCTTCAGAAGAGGCAGAGGAGGTGGCATGAGAAGAATACATTACACCCTTGCTGGTCCTGAGACATGGAGGTCTGATCTACTTGCGAGGTCCAGAGAGAAGGTGCTGGGAGCTAAGGGTGGTCCCCAGCCCACAGTCAATACAGAAATAGGACCTTAGTCCTACAGCTACTTAGAACTGAATTCTGCCAACAACTTGAATGTACCTTAAAGTGGATTCTTGCCTGGAGATTCCCAAAGGAAACAGCTCTGCGGTCCTTGATGGGGGCTTGCAGGACTGTGAGCCAACTGAGACTTCTGTAGCTCAGAACAGTAAGATAACAAATGAGTATTGTTTTAAATTGCTTCATTTGTAGCACTTTGTTGCAGCATCAATGGTAGACAAGAATTTACATGTCATACTTAAAGATATTTGATCAACACCTTTAATGTATTTATGTGGTCTTGATTAATTGTTGTTAGTAGTAATATTTAAATTGATAACATTGTGAAATAAAGCTACCTTTAACACTTAGCACTATATAATCACAGAAAATAAGAAAAGTTTTTTTTTTTTTTTTTTTAGAGAGAGAGAGAGAGAATTTTTTTAATATTTATTTTTTAGTTTTTGGTGGACACAACATCTTAATTTTATTTTTATGTGATCGAACCCAGTGCCCCGAGCATACCAGGCAAGTACGTTACTGCTTGAGCCACATCTCCAGCCCCAAGAAAGTTTAATTTGAAAATTTTTGCAGTAACTGTGATAGAACAATAAAAATACAATAATGCATTAGAATAAAAATTTGAAAGTGGAATAGAAATAAGAATACAAGGAGCAAAATGAATAATGTAAACATTTTCACTGTGAAAGAAGAGCTCATCAGAGTATATTTTAGAAATGAACGAGGATGAGCGTCAAAATCACATATTCTATTCCATTCAATAGACTTAAAAAATGTCTCACAGTTTACTTAAAAAAATTATTTGTTCTATCCTGGAAATTATGCATTTTGCAACTATTTACCAAAGTTCTTCCTTTTCTCTTGTGCTGTGCTTCGGAACCCACCCAAGGCCTCAGGTGTGCTAGGTGAGGGCTCTACCACTAGTTTTCCTTCAGACTGCCTTATCTCTGTTAATGCTGATCCATTTACTTGGTTACCTGTACTGGACAACTGGGATACCAGACTCCTTGCTTTCCAGATTCCTTCAGGTCAAGTCTGCTTCCCAATATTTTAAATTAAGTCTGTTCTCGTTGTTTGCAAGCCTAGCTGCAATTCAGGTGTTCAGTATGAATGGTGTCCTGGGCTTCATCCTTGTCCTGTCTTATTCAACCCTTGGGGCTCAGTGCTCTAGGACAATATTATTAAGTGCCCATCTGCCTGTGTCTCTCTTCTACTTAAAACTCTTTTCCACAACAATCCCAAACTTTTGAACCTTTAGAGGCTGTGTCTCTTCTTTACCCATGTTGCTAAAAAATGGCCTCCTGTTCCAGGCCTCTACAGGCGGTTTCTTCCATAGGAATGGCCTCTTGACCACTTTCTTCTTGTCCATTCAGGCAACTCTTCCTCCTGCCACTGTTTCCCATTACCACCCTCACTAAAGAGCTGTTCAGATGGAGCATACCCCGTGACAGGGAATACGGGAGGGCACTTTCCATGTACAGAGTTTAACTCACAGATGTCAATGAGGTACTTAGTTACCAGGTAAGTTTTCCAGATTAGGAAGCCAAGTCAGAGGAGTTAAGATAACTGATGGCAGCTGCTGGGAGAGTGGGCCAGGATTCAGAGCCACAGGGATCTGACTCTAGAGCTCAGTCATGGGACCACTACAGTTTGGAGGCCTGACACACAATTACAATTATAATTAATCGACCTCTCCACAATATTTCTGTAAAATATCAGTATTAATACCCATTAGCAGGGTTCTTGCGAGAATTAGCAGAAA
This sequence comes from Marmota flaviventris, assembly GCF_047511675.1. Taxonomy (NCBI): domain Eukaryota; kingdom Metazoa; phylum Chordata; class Mammalia; order Rodentia; family Sciuridae; genus Marmota; species Marmota flaviventris. Next base: position 67,095,747 of record NC_092512.1, read on the forward strand.
ATATCGAAAGAAAACTGCCAAGTATTCAAAATGAATGAGTCCTAACTTCTGGCGAATTTTCCTTTAATTCCCCAAATATGGTTAATCTAAGACTTCACTGAAATCTTAGATAAACTGAAAATAATGTTAATATCAAGGGTAACACAAAATTAGACAATTTTGGCTAGGAAATATAGATCACCTGGGTTTACACATGTATTCTACTAAATAAAAATATATGATACTGGCTGCTGCTGAGTTTTGAACTATTTATCTGTAGACTTAAAAACAATGGTATCTATTTGGCAGAACTATTGTTAAGAATTGCATTTATTCATAAACTTGTATTTATTGAGTCCCACACTAGGCATTTTCAATGATAGCTAATACTTAAGCTATTTTTACTAAGTATGATGCTTTGATTCCCATTTTACAGATAGCAAAGGTAAATTCCAAAGAAGTCACAAAATTTGTACTTGTCACATAATTGTCGACTGACACACCCCAGACTGGAACTCAGGCTGTCAGGATCTAGGAGCTCTGTGTTTAGACCCTCAGTGCATTGCTTGGTGGTATGAGTGGAGGCTATCATCATTTTATTAGTCAGCTTTTGTTGCTGTGACTGAGGTACCTGACAAAAACAACTTCGAGGAAGAAAAGTTTATTTTGGGCTCATGGCTTCAGAGGCTCAGCCAAAGGTCAGCCAACTGCATTGCTCTAGGCTGGAGATGAGGCAGAGCATCATGGTAGAAATGTATAGCAGAGGGTATAGGGAGTTACTCAAAATGCATGACATCAGGAAGAGAGAGAGAGAGAGAGAGAGAGAGAGAGAGAGAGAGAGAGAGAGAGAGAGAGAGAGAGAGAGAGAAGCCAGGAATAAAATATAAAATCTCATCCCCACAGGCACTCCCACAATGACAGACTTCCCCCAGCCACACCCCACCTTTCTACAGTTACCACCCAGTAATCCATCCAAACTATTAATCCATCAAACACATTAGTCTACTGATGAGGTTACAGCTCTCATAATTGAATTGTTTCACCTCTAAACTTTCCTGCATTGCCACATGAGCTTTTGGGGGAACCTCTCATACCAAATCATAACATCATGGAACTTACAATTTAGGATAGCGAATGAGAAAATATATAATAAAAGAAGTACTATGAAGGAAATGAATAGGACATGAGGTGGTGAACAATAGGGAAGTGGTATCTGAGGTTCTTCAGAGACGGCAGTTAGGAAAGTTTTGATTGAGGAAAATGACATTTAAGCTCAGATCAAACGAGATAATGTGTTTGATAAAGGGCAGTCTGGGCACCCTGATAGTAAGTGTTCTCTTTCCTTTCATATATTGAGATAAAGCATTTTTTGGCAAGGCATGCCCTCTCACCATGGACGACCACCCAAGAGAGACTGCAGGGAAGGTTTGTCCTTGTCCAGGTGGGGGCTATGAAAAGGAAAGAGGACCCCCAAATGCTTGAATGATTGGCAGGTGGATGCTGAAATGTTACTTTGTTTGCACATAAAATTCTTTATTAGATAATTGAGAAAATCTAGCTATTTACAGATAGTGTCACTTCTCTGCCTTTCACGATTTGTTAGATTTCAAAAACATCAAGTTAGTTCTGTTGTTCACAGTGGCTTTGAAAAGGTGTTAACTCTTCTGGAGACTCACTGAGGGTTAGCAGCGTCTTTGCCTGTGCTTTTGATTTCTAAATAATAGCTGATTTCTTTGGCAAACTTATCATTTCTCACTTAATGGGTAGTGCTTCAGTAATTGAACTCGCTTTTTGAAAGCTACAATGGGAGCTAAGGAAATCATAATAGAGGACTGAAATAAGATAAATGGAGAAAGGGACATATTACCTCTTTTTGCTCATCTGGTTGTTATTATTGTTAATAATAATAATAAAATACAAGAAATTGATATAAAGGTCTTTTTATCATTGTTTAAAATATCCTTGGGAATGTCATATAAAATAGCAGTTGTAGCAGTGTGGAGGAAATTATAGTATAGTAAAAGAAATTGGCAACAATGGGCTGCGCCTGACAATTGCTGCCTGATATTTTGAAAGCAAAATAGTCACAAATGTCTCTTAGGCTATTTCATGGGGGGAAAAAAATGAAGTCACACTTTGAGGTAAGCTCTGGCCCTGTCTTCCTCCCCTGACTGAGGGTTATTTATTTGTAATGGATGACAATTGTGGTGTTGCAGGCCTGCTGTAAGATGACCTCAGTGACCTCTGCTTGCTATTGTCCTCATGTGCTCCTCACCTCTTAACCATGGGCTAGATTTAGGGACTCACTTCTAAGGAATAGAATATGGCAGAAATAAGGGGGTGTCTCTGTCCTGAGAGAGATCATGATTTCCATCTAGGGTAATCTTTCTTGCTTTCTTAACAGAGAGAAACCAGGTGCCACGTTCTCAGTAGCCCTGTGGAGAGGCTTCCATGATGAGGGCCAAGACACGCTGACAACCACAGGAGTGACCCTGGAAACAGATCTCCTTGCCTCCCTGCACCATCCAACTGTGCATCCAGAGGAGACCACAGCTCTGCCTGATGGATGGACTGTTTCCTCCAGAGAGCCACAGGCAATCTGCCGAGTGATGCTCAGATTTCTGACAGAAACTGTGAGATAAAAAAAAACCCAAAATGTTTATTGTTTTGAATGCCAAAATTTGGGCTTAGTTTTTATGCAGCAATGGTGACTATCACAGATGGGGAACATAATTGGAATGCTAAATTCTAGAGTGGGCCCCAGGTTTAGGGAAACAGTGAGCCATGATGACGTGATTCTAAGCCTCCAGTAGGTTAGGAGGTTGGGAGCACATGGCAGTGTTTATCCAAATTCCTGGTTATGAGTCTCTTTTCATTTCCCCAGAATGAGACTAAAATGGTGTTCTTCAGTGAAAGCAGAGGACGTGGCATCTAGCTAATTGAAGCAAAAGGAAATATATTGGAAAGATATCCAGAGGATGGTGTTGATGGAGTCATAGAATCAACAGGAGGATTTGAGGCTGGTCTTGGGAACCCACAGGAGTCTGTGGGGTTCCTGGAGCCCAGAGAGGACACATGGCTGTGTTCTCCCAGCCACCTGCATCAGCACACCACCGCCACGACACTGGACTTCCAGTGTTACTTCTTGACTTACTTACTTGAAAGTCAAAGCTTAGGTGAAAGCATCCCATGGGCCATGTTCATTCTATGCCTAACCTTGACTATGTTGGTGATGGTAAAGAAAGGATGGCACTATTTGACTTTCACAGTGGGGGCTGGCACCAGCAATTTATCCTTTGTGGCAGAGATTGTTACTATCTCCCCATTTTTTTCTCTCCCTCTTTTTTCCTATTAAAAGTTTCAACTGGGCTATTAACTACATTTTTGTAGCCTCCTTCACACAAAAGCATGTATCTCAATTCTGGTCAATGAGATTATATGAGCAGAAATGATTTGTGCAGCTTCTGGGTCATACCCTTGAAAGGAAAAGTACTTGGGCTCCCCTTTTCTCACTTCCTTTTTTATGACTGAATATAAAGATCAGGGAGGGCCATCTTTGACCTTGAGGACAAAAGCAATACATACAAGATGGCAGAAAAAAATGCAAGAAAGCTACGTGCCCAACCTTGTTGAACTCCGTTCAGGCCTGGGCCACCATCTTGAATGTTGTGAGAGAAACCTCTCTTATTAAATGAGCTCTCAAAGAAACAATCTAGGATGTATCCTGAGGCTAAAAACTTTGGGGGAAATGTAAATTCCCCAGAGGAAATCAGGGTGCCATCAGGAGAGGGGCTATTATGTGTGTAGCTAACAATAGCTAATTCTGTCATACTACTTACAAGGCGTCATTAATTTTTTTGAGGTTTCACATCTGTCAATTTTCCTGCTAACCACTGTGTTCTGCATATAAGTTCATTCTTCTAACATCCATGGGCATGTTTTCATGCAAAAGTAATCCAAGGATCATAAAATTTGGGCTGTAAGGAATTTTAGTGAGCCAACAGGTAGAACCAGGGTCCTCCCTCAAAAGTATATATAGCATAATTTCCAGGAAAGCTTGTGGAAAATAAGGGTTCCTGTTTCCCCCTCTCACCCCCACACCTGGCCCACTCACTCAGCTTGGTAAACAGTTGAGTATAGTTATTCTTTGTGGGTGCTCTCCAGTTTTCTCAGAGGGTAAAGAACTCCGAGGTACTTCTGCAGTCTTCCAGGAGATTCTGTCATTGTCCCTCTTGTCTACTGAATGGCCCTCAGGCCTTGTTGTACCTCATGGGGATTGGTCTGTCTTGCCATGCTACTTGCTTCAGTAGTGAGGATCTCTTGAGAGGAACCACCACCAGACCTTGTATAGGCTTCTAAGACCATGAGGTTCATTATTGAGTCAGCTTCCCTGGACCCTGCTCCCCAGGAGGTTTATTTTTATTGCTGTTGCTGTTTGGGGGTGCTAAGGATTAAACCCAGGGACACTGTGACCATTGAGGTACAGCCCCAGTCCTTTTTTATTTTGAGATGTGACCTTGCTAAGTTTCCCAGCCTGGCCTCAAACCCACAAACTTCCTGCCTCAGCCTCCTGAGTATCTGGGATTACAGGCCTGTGCTCCTTTGTCCAGCTAAGTTCTGGTATTTTGGACATGCTCCCCCAGAGTTCCATGGGCTTCACACCCTCGTGGAAAGTGTACCTCTCCATTACCCAAGGTTCTGCATTTAATGACCACCAAGGGTTGGTTCCTCCCCATCTTGGTGCAGGCAGGTTTCCCCACCTCCCCATCCGAGAGATTCATTTGATTTTCTTGAGAGTCTAAACCATAGGAGCTGGTACCTTATGTCTCAAAAGGCACAACCTGAATTGCCCCAAAGGGACAGTTAGGAAGTAACCCACAGATGGACAGAATGGTGTGTGCTGAGCTGCAGAGAGCATGCTCAGTCTAAAGGGGGCAGTGCTACCCATTCTTGCCAATCTCCTTTGAGAATAAAGGCTCAGTGTTGCTCAATCCTCTGCTTTTTCAAGAGAAGTTGAAAATTTGTTTCTTAAAAAAAAAATGTGAAACATCCTGTGTTAGTCAGCTTTTTGTCACCATGACCAAAATACCTCACATAAACAACTTAAAGGAGGAAGGTTTATTTTGGCTCATGGTTTCGGAGGTTTCAGTCCATGGTCAGCTGGTTCCAAAGCAGAAACATCACAGCAAAATGAGGTGGCAGAAAAAAGCTTCTCAGCTTATGGCAGCCGGGAAGCAGGGAGACGAGGGCTGGGGACAAAATATATAGGGACCTACTTTCTTCAAACAGGTCCCACCTCCTGTAGTTCCCAATAATGCTTTTAAATTATTAATCCACTGATGAAGTCAGAGTCTTCATGATCCAATCATTTCCTAAATACCCCACTTTTGAACATTGGGGATCAAGCCTTCAGAATACTGAAATTTTTGGGGGGAGGCATCATTCCAGAGTCAAACCACAATACATCTCTAATTTTTAAATGTTGGCAACTTTACATGTAAAAAAAATTATGCTGGAGTTTTCATTCTCAGAAGCTAGATTTACAGCATGGGTCACTGTTGCAACCTCTGACTAGGATTTAGCAATATAGGTCCTGTTATCTTTCCTGTTGGGGAGAAAGAAAAAAAAAAATGGTTTTGGTTCTATTCCAAGCAAGGAGAGAAAACAAATAACAAGACACCTGTTACTTTTGCAATAAATCACCCTCTTACATAAATTATCATGTTGCAAGGATTAAGTGATAAATTGAGTAATGATAATACACAAAGCACATATCTGGCACATGATGAGTGATTCAACAATATTTAGTTTTTAGCTTGTATTTATGGATCTATTTCTGTGCTTCCTGTTCTGCTTGCCTATTTCTGCACTAGCACCAAACTCCACTATTTTGGCTTTATAAATGATTTGATAGGACACACCTTAGAAATGGCACAAAATTTTACAGAAATAAATTATTTTAATTTACTCATAAACATGCATATGTTTATATAGATGAAAATAGAATCAGCCAGGTTTTTCAGTGAAAGAAATTTATCTAACACTTCACAAATGAGGAAACTAAGTCCCAGAGTGATTACATGGCTCACTAAAAGTTTTCTGGCTAGTTAGTGATTGTTTCTGATTAGAAATGGAATGTTTTGAATTCTTGTTCAGGTCTTTTGTCCATACTGGGCATCTGTAGCTCCCCTGTATCTTGTTGGAATATTTGATATTTCCTTCCTTGGGTGACTTGTAATGATTAAGTTATCAGGAACAGAAGAATCTTCTCTGCACATCAATTTGGAGAGTGACATGTTAGTATGATGAGTCATGTTAGTTCCTTCAATTACACTGGGGTTTAGGGAATGGTCATGGGGTACCAGGCATGGATACACAGTAGAGATATTTGTACACCATGTTCACAGTGGTCTTATTCACATAAACCAAAAGGTAGAAAGAATCCAAATGCCCATCAAAAAATGAATGGATAAACAAAATATGATATGTACTTATACTGGAATAGTGCTGAACATTAAAAAAGAATATTAAAAAACAAAAGGAATGAATTTGGGTACATGCTGCAACTTGAATGAACCTAGAAGACATTAAGCTAAATGAAATAAACCAGACATGAGAGAACATTGTACGATTTCACTTATATGAGGCATCTAGAGGATCAAATTTATCAAAACATAATCTAGAATGATGGTTTCAAGGGGCTCAGGGGAGGGAGGGGTAGAAGGTTATTAATAGTGGATACGGATTTTTAATTTGGGACAATGATAGTGATGGTGATACCATAATGTGAGTGTGTTTAGTGCTACTAAATTATGCACCCAAATGGTTAAAAGGTAAATTTTATGTTATATATATTTTACATCAGTAAAAAAAAAAAAAAGTGTTTGTTCCCCCCCCCAAGTAAAGTTCTAAATCTTTGTTCACTATAGTTTTCCAGTTTGAGTTTAATTTGCCTTTCTTCATGGGAAAACACTAGAAACCCAACACTATAGCTACTCAGTGTATTAATTTAACCTATTAGATCTGTATAAGGAGATGCGTTATGGTAAATCCTCCCAAGATCTTTGTGTTCCACTCTTAGTGGACACTTTTGAGGAAATAAAATATAAGAAAAATATATATGTGTCACAATAATAGTCTCAACAATAATGTAACCATACATTAGGTAAGGAATAAGTCTACATTCATTTTTCTATAACTTAAATTCAATTTTAACTGTGGACCACTCCAGGTTTGTTTTCTTAGAGGTGTTACAAAGAAATAAGAGGAAAAATAAAAGATATGAATTTTTAGCTTCTAAGCATCAAGGGCTAGACCTTCACTAGCTAATATAATAGCCATTAGCTCATAGCAGTGTGACTGTTTAAACTTAACTAAAATGAAATAAAATTAAAAAGCCAATACCAGCCACATTTAAAGTGCCTGGTAGCTAATATGGCTAGGTTATTGTATTGTATAGCTCAGAATTACAGATCATTTTTACCATGACTAGAAATGAATGGTACTAAGACAGAACATAATATATAATGAGTAAAAGCCAAGCTTTCAGACTCTGAATCCTGAGGAATTTCCTTTACTGGGAAAGTGTGAGGAATGGAGGGGGTATCAGGAGGAAAGTAAATAGTAGTTCATCAGGTAAGGGTGAAGTCCACATCTAGAGGTATCCAGTCTCACTGGGGAATGCTGTTCATTGATGGCATCTAAGAGCTGCGTGGGAGCTGAAAAATGCCCACAAGGCATCTGGTATCCATTCAGGATTTCACCTTGCACAGTCTGCCTGAGCAGTTGTGTCTGGTATTTTTCCTTGTGGCATGAGTCATAGGAGGATCTACCGATCTTTGTCTGGCTTCAGTGCTCTCCCACTGTTAATTTGAAATGTGATATTGTGGTTTTGTCACAGAGAACACAGAGGAAAACGGCATGAATTTAAGCCGTGGTAAGCAGGTTGGTTAGAATTGTTTCTTTAAAAGGACTGAACTAAGCCATGTTCACCCCTAGAGGACTCGGCAAGGTCACGGTTTTGAATTCTCTTCCAGACATTCCAGAAGGTCTCATTTTGTTGGCTAGCTATTATGGCTTCTGATGGTTATAGGGATAGAAAGTGGATGTAATGCTGAGTGGATGTCTACCTCTCTGAAGCTCTTCCCCAGTCAATTCTGTTGAGTTATAATGTTCCTGGGTTTCAATGTCAGGATCAAAGTTGACTTCAGAATGTCCCTGGGAGACGCTTGCTTTGCCCACATTTATATGTCTCCCTCTTCCTCTGTTCCAAGAAGCCCATGATTTAGGTTCAGTTTGTGTTAAATTGTAGTCTCCATGAAGCCAGGAACTTCTCACTCATCTCTCTGCCCCTGGCTCAGTGCCATTCACCATGTCTAGCAGATGAGAAGACAGGAAGGCTGCAGGTGAACCAAAAGTGCAGTATTAACCTGGGCCAGCTCACTGAGGATAAAACAAACATGAACAGACTACAAACTGATTGTTATATATAAACCATTTGCAGAAGAGCGGAATGGTTGAATAGAACAGTTTCTGAATGGTTTCAAATTCAAATTATTGTGTCCTTGGCTTCTCATTCACCTTTGTTAGAACTAACTCGAAATTGCTCTGTGAGATAAATTTCGTGTTTGACTATGGTTCTCCTTCGCAGAATCTCATTTTGAAAATAGTGCTTTTATATTTGGGAACCTGTCCTCATTAAAGCTCCTCAACTTTGACCTGATGTCACTGCATTGACTATTAAAGAACGCAGGTCTGGGCATTAACTAGAAACAATGTCTGTGCTCAAACTTAACACAGCACCATGTGTGTTAAAACCTCACTGAAGGGAATTCGTATCTATGGAGACAAACTGAAGGCTACAGAACCATCCAGTTCCCTTTAATGTGTATGCTAAAAAAGAAAAAACCCAAAAAACTACGTCAACAATTTCAATTAACCTCTTCTTTTTTGTGGTAAGCAACAGAAAATCACTGTGGCTAAATATTAAAAACACGATTTATTCAAATAATATTGGGGGTACCTCCTGCAATTGGAGAAGTAACTAAGAAACCAAGCTTTAGGAAGCATAGAATTCAGGGGACCCCAGGGGACTTCAGCAGCAGGGACAGAAGGGGTTTCCTTCTAGGACACTGCTACAAGAGGATTAAGTCCCTATGCCCTGAAGACTCTGTCTCTTTAAGATTGAAGTTCAGGGAGGAGAATTTCATTTGCTTGAGGTATTCAGGTGTGTTTGTCCTTGGATCAATCTAGTGATCAGGCAGGGTGTGTGTACCTAGGTGTGGTCAATGGCCAGCTCAGGGGCCACCTTGAGTTTGTGCCTACTATCTATCCCAGGGTGTCTTCTTCTCTTTACTGCCCTAGATGCATATTAATTTTACCTTTCTGTGTCACAGGAAGCTATCACCTGCTCATTTTTAACTTCTCTGGCCCTGTTAGTCAGCTGTCCATCACTATAACAAATACTTGTGATAACCAACTTGGAAAGATGTGAGATTAATTCTGGCTCACGGTTTGGGAAGTTCTAGGTCATGACTGACTGGCCCTACTGCTCTGGGCTTGTGATGAGGCAGCATATCATGGAAGGTGTGTATGGAGGAACAAAACTGCTCTACTCATGGACAGGGAGGGAAAGAGAGAGGAAGACAAAGTGGTTGGGGTTCTACTGTCTCTACCAAGGACTGGTTTTAGGGCTGCTGTCCCCACCCACCATCTGGGTGGCTTCTATCTAATACTTTAGTGGCAAAAGCATGCCCTCTCAGATGTATGAGTTTGAACAACTTCTCAATGGTTTCTGGGACCCTGGACACCTCTGACACTTGCCTTCATCCCTTCCTACGTCATCATAAGTAGCTTCTTCTTTGAAGTCTGTTTATTTACACCACCCGATTGAATTCTATTTAATTCCAGAAACATGATATAAAACCCAACAAAGTTACGCCAAAAGAGAGGTGTGTATCTGGATTGTTACTGGTGACCTCTGCAGGATTGTGGAGATCTGCTGTGAGAATATTCAACTTACCAAGGAGCATGTATAAGAAACCACCTTGTTAAAAACACACTTGACTGTTTAGTTGATACATGCAGGGAACACGAACGTGATTTGCCCTGGACAGGATTCCTCCAAGGAATCACTCATCTCTGATGTGGAGTCCACATGGTGATCTAGGTGCCACTATTTCTACCCCTCCCTGGGGAGACATGAGAACCTTGCCTTGCCCACAGTGATTGGTTCAGAAGTGGGCAGGTGATAGATGCTGGGGTAAACAGAGTCCTGACTCAGAACCCTGTGGAAGGAGGGCTCCATTTCTGCTGGAGTCCCTAATCTATTAGAATACATATCTCTGGTAGACATCCTGACTTCTAGGTGGTGATGAGTATCCTTGAAAATGCAGCCATGCAAATAAAGACGAAAGTGAGGTAGAGGGATCGTGTCCTGATGACATGGCTTGAGTACCTGAGTCTCGTAATGCTTGAAATTACAGACCAACAACTTAAGTTTTAGGTTTTTAATTTTATGGAGTTTTAGTTATTCAAGTCAAAGGCCTAAGCCAGTTTGAGTCGGGTTTTTTACTGTTTGAAATGAAAAAAGTCTGATCAACAGAAGATATTAATATTTTTTAACTCTTTTTCAAGAGTCCTCAAGAGAACATTTCTATTGGGTCACAGATCCAGGAATGCCTTTTTATATTATGAATGAATAATTTATTTTGTGGGTCCTGTGTATCACATAAACAATTCTATTTTGAGGGTTGGGGTTGTGGCTCAGTGGTAGAGCCCTCGCCTTACACATGGGAGACCCTGGGTTTGATCCTCAGCACCACATAAAAATAAATAAGTGAAATGAGGGTATTGTGTCCAACTACGACTAAAAAATAAATATTAAAAAAAATTCTATTTTGGATAGAAAGTTCAGAACTAACTTTTGGATTCATTTCTAGGTAGTGTCTAGGGCTTTACTCTATCGTTTTTTTTTAATATACCAATATTACTTGTCGTTCTATCTTACTTTTTTCAACTTTTATTATTCATTTGCCCTGATTCCATTATCTATTTTGGCTTTTTTAAAATCGTGCTTTATTTTATCTCTGTAAGCTTGTACATTTTTTTTTTAGCAAAGGCAGTATATAAATAAATAGATAGGCCAAATGATGAGAAAATTCTGTAACATGCTGTTTACATTCCTATTGTCAACTAAGAACATCTGTTTCTTTTGAGAAGATATCTCCTCAGTGTATTACAAACACCACTGCCTGCCTGTAAGAGATAATGTGTATAATCTTGCATTTCTTAATAGGCTTGTGGCTTTACTTAATGTCTTTGCCAAAAAATTATTGTTTTGAGGAGAGAGCACAGGGTCTTATTTAGATGGTTATATAATTTCCCTTTACAATAAAAATCTAAACAGGACACAAATGCATGGATTCTCTAGGAGCAGGCCACCATGTAGGTTTGTCAGCCTGAATTATTGGTTTGGGCATTGATTCCATAACATCTTTGAGATATTTATGACATTTTATAAATGCAAGAGTCTGTGGAGAGGGGGTGTTCTTTCCTACCCTGTTCTTTCCTCATAAGGGCTCTCTTGCACCACAGTGCAAGAGAGAGAGACATGAGAACAGAAGTCTCTTGTCCTTCTGTTCCTTGGTTTCTGCAAAGATCCATCTCTGCCTTTTGCATGTTGGTGGAGCAATATTTCTTAAACCCTGGGACAGGCACAGTAAGACTGGCCCACATCCATACTGTGGTTCTCCCACTGCTCCTGATCTCAGAATCCCTTCTGATGGGGTCCCAAGATAATTTCACCCACTTCCAAGATTCCCAACACCAGTTCTCCTCCTCAGCCACACCGACTGCCCCATAATGTTCAGAGAAGAATTTGCTTTTCTCCTAGGCCAAGTGTTGTCTCTATAAAGTTCTACCTCCTCGATTCAACTGCATCCTACCATCTTTCAAGCTTGAACTTGGTGAGGCCTTCTCTAGCCTCACCCTCTGCACAGATCTTTCTTGTCTGCAAATCTTCCTGGCACAGACGCTCAGAGGCTACCCTCACATCGTGTGCAATTGTGAATGCATGTTTGTATTTTTCTTTTAAGAGTAGTTACATATGTGCATTTATTTTTATAGAAATGCTTTGTTTCTCAAGAATAAATTCAAATTTCCTAGAGGAAATATTAGGCCTTTCTTTCTTATCCCCAAAATATATAGCATAGTGGTAAATACAAATGGCTATTCAATAAAAGTGAACTAAATGGATTGTAGATCAGTAGACCTGGAATTTAGTTACACGTTTGTTTTTGGTTAGCTGCGTGACTCTGGACTATTTACCATTTTGCCTTTGGAGTCTTGTTATTTCTCATTTAAATAGGAAAAAATGGAGCAGCGGCCTGCTGAGAGGCAGAGCCGCCCCCTCCCCCTGCGCCGGCAAGGTAGAGAGAACTGTGACCACCCACAGAGCAGGCCCAGCGGCCTGCTGAGGGGCAGAGCCGCCCCCCACCCCCTGCGCCTGCCAGGTAGGTGGAACTGTGACCACCGACAGAAAAGGCCCAGTGGCCCGCGGCGGGACAGAGCTTCCAATCACTCCTGCAAGGTAGGCGGGCCTACGACCCACCGGCAGAAGAGGAGCAGCGGCCTGCTGAGAGGCTGAGCCGCCCCCTCCCCCTGCGCCGGCAAAGTAGAGGGAACTGTGACCACCCACAGAGCAGGCCCAGCGTCCTGCTGAGGGGCAGAGCCGCCACCCACCCCCCGCGCCTGCCAGGTAGGCGGAACTGTGACGACCGACAGAAAAGGCCTAGTGGCCCGCAGAGGGGCAGAGCTTCCAATCACTCCTGCAAGGTAGGCGGGCCTGCGACCCACCAGCAGAAGAGGAGCAGCGGCCTGCTGAGAGGCAGAGCTGCCCCCTCCCCCCGCGCCTGCAAGGTAGACGGAACTGTGACCACCATCAGAACAGGCCAGACCTGCAACCGACAGATAGAACAGGCCCAGTGGCCTGAAGAAGGGTAGAGCCGCCCCCCCCCCCGTGCCTGCAAGGTAGGCGGACCTGCGACCCACTGGCAGAACAGCCCCAGAGGCCTGCAGAGGGGCAGTGCCGCTGCCTGCGCCTGCAAAGTAGGCAGAACTGCGACCACCGACAGAACAAGCCTAGCGGCCCGCAGAGGGACAGAGCCGCCGCCCGCGCCTGCAAGGTAGGTGGACCTGCTACCGACCGGCAGAGCAGGCCCAGCGGCCTGCCGGCGTGGTAGGCACATTGCCCCAATTGGAGGAGGGGCAGAGCCGCCGCCCGCGCCTGCGAGGGAGACTTTGCAACTATACAAGACCAATATAAATATATAGGGGGAAAATTCAATAGCACAACAGTTTCACCAAGTAGAAAGGAACGCGAACAGTATGAAGAGACAAGGAAAGAAAGGACCACAAGCAATGCAGGTCAACTCAACGTTGGAAGAGGTAATAGCTGCAGCAGATGGAATGTCAGATAAAGAATTCAGGATATACATGCTTCAGTTGATCTGGAGTCTCAAGGAAGACATCAGACAGCAAAATCAGACAATGAAAGATCACTTCAACAATGAATTACATAAAAAAATCCAAGAAGCAAAAGATCAACTATACAGGGAGATAGAGGTTATAAAAAACAAACAAACAGAAATCCTAGAAATGCAGGAAGCAATAAACCAACTTAAAAACTCAATGGAGAATACTACCAGCAGAGTAGAACACTTAGAAGATAGAACATCAGACAATGAAGATAAAGTATTTCAACTTGAAAAGAACATAGACAGCTCATCAAGACTGTTAAGAAACCATGAGCAGAACATCCAAGAAATATGGGATAACATCAAGAGACCAAATTTAACAGTCATTGGGATACAGGAAGGGACAGAGTTTCAAACCAAAGGAATGAGCAATCTATTCAATGAAATAATACGAGAAAACTTCCCAGACTTGAAGAATGAGACAGAATCCCAAATCCTAGAAGCCTACAGGACGCCGAATGTGCAAAATCATAAGAGACCCACACCTAGACACATTATAATGAAGATGCCCAACATACAGAATAAGGAGAGAATTTTAAAAGCTACAAGAGAAAGGAAGCAGATCACATTTAGGGGTAAGCCAATCAGGATAACAGCTGATCTTTCAACACAGACTCTGAAAGCTAGAAGATCCTGGAATAACATATTTCAAACACTGAAAGAAAATGGGTTCCAACCAAGAATTGTGTATCCAGCGAAATTAAGCTTCAGGATGGAAGATGAAATTAAAACCTTCCACGATAAACAAAAGTTAAAAGAATTTGCAGCTAGAAAACCATCTCTTCTAAACATCCTTGGCAAAACATTACAGGAAGAGGAAATGGAAAATAACAATGAAAACCAACAGTGGGAGGTAGGACAGTAAAGGGGGGAAAATAATCAAAGAGGAAAACAAACCATGTTTAGTAACATAAATAAACAAATATGGCTGGAAGAACAACCCATATCTCAATAATAACCCTAAATGTTAATGGCTTAAACTCACCAATCAAGAGACACAGGCTAGTAGAATGGATCACAAAACAAGACCCAACAATATGCTGCCTACAGGAGACGCATTTGATAGGAAAAGACATGCATAGGCTGAAGGTGAAAGTTTGGGAAAAATCATATCACTCATATGGACTTCGGAAACAAGCAGGAGTGTCCATACTCATATCAAATAAAATAGATTTCAAGCCAAAGTTAATCAAAAGGGATAAAGAGGGACACTACATACTGCTCAAGGGAACCATACACCAACAAGACATAACAATCATAAATATATATGCCCCAAACAATGGTGCAGCTATGTTCATCAAACAAACTCTTCTCAAGTTCAAGAGTCTAATAGACCACCATACAATAATCATGGGAGACTTCAACACACCTCTCTCGCCACTGGACAGATCTTCCAAACAAAAGTTGAATAAGGAAACTATAGAACTCAATAACACAATTAATAACCTAGACTTAATTGACATATATAGAATATACCACCCAACATCAAGCAGTTACACTTTTTTCTCAGCAGCACATGGATCCTTCTCAAAAATAGATCATATATTATGTCACAGGGAAACTCTTAGACAATATAAAGGAGTAGAGATAATACCATGCATCCTATCTGATCATAATGGAATGGAACTGAAAATCAACGATAAAAGAAGGAAGGAAAAAGAATACATCACTTGGAGAATGAACAATAGGTTACTGAATGATCAATGGGTTATAGAAGACATCAAGGAGGAAATTAAAAAATTCTTAGAGATTAATGAAAACACAGACACAACATATCGGAATCTATGGGACACATTGAAAGCAGTTCTAAGAGGAAAATTCATTGCTTGGAGTTCATTCCTTAAAAAAAGAAAAAACCAACAAATAAATGATCTCATACTTCATCTCAAAATCCTAGAAAAAGAAGAGCAAAACAACAGCAAAAGAAGTAGAAGGCAAGAAATAATTAAAATCAGAGCTGAAATTAATGAAATCGAAACAAAAGAAACAATTGAAAAAATTGACAAAACTAAAAGTTGGTTCTTTGAAAAAATAAACAAAATCGACAGACCCTTAGCCATGCTAGCGAAGAGAAGAAGAGAGAGAACTCAAATTACTAGCATACGGGATGAAAAAGGCAATATCACAACAGACACTTCAGAAATACAGAAGATAATCAAAAATTATTTTGAATCCTTATACTCCAATAAATTAGAAGATAGTGAAGGCATAGATAAATTTCTTAAGTCATATGATCTGCCCAGATTGAGTCAGGAGGATATAGACAACCTAAACAGACCAATATCAATTGAGGAAATAGAAGAAACCATCAAAAGACTACCAACTAAGAAAAGCCCAGGACCGGATGGGTATACAGCAGAGTTTTACAAAACCTTTAAAGAGGAACAAATACCAATACTTTTCAAGCTACTTCAGGAAACAGAAAAAGAGGGAGAACTTCCAAATTCATTCTACGAGGCCAGCATCACCCTGATACCTAAACCAGACAAAGACACTTCAAAGAAAGAAAACTACAGACCAATATCTCTAATGAACCTAGATGCAAAAATCCTCAATAAAATTCTGGCGAATCGGATACAAAAACATATCAAAAAAATTGTGCACCATGATCAAGTAGGATTCATCCCTGGGATGCAAGGCTGGTTCAATATACGGAAATCAATAAATGTTATTCACCACATCAATAGACTTAAAAATAAGAACCATATGATCATCTCGATAGATGCGGAAAAAGCATTCGACAAAGTACAGCATCCCTTTATGTTCAAAACTCTAGAAAAACTAGGGATAACAGGAACATACCTCAATATTGTAAAAGCAATCTATGCTAAGCCTCAGGCTAGCATCATTCTGAATGGAGAAAAATTGAAGGCATTCCCTCTAAAATCTGGAACAAGACAGGGATGCCCTCTCTCACCACTTCTGTTCAACATAGTTCTCGAAACACTGGCCAGAGCCATTAGACAGACGAAAGAAATTAAAGGCATCAAAATAGGAAAAGAAGAACTTAAATTATCACTATTTGCAGATGACATGATTCTATACCTAGCAGACCCAAAAGTGTCTACAAAGAAACTATTAGAGCTAATAAATGAATTCAGCAAAGTGGCAGGATATAAAATCAACACGCATAAATCAAAGGCATTTCTGTATATCAGCGACAAATCCTCTGAAATGGAAATGAGGACAACCACTCCATTCACAATATCTTCAAAAAAAATAAAATACTTGGGAATCAACCTAACAAAAGAGGTGAAAGGCTTATACAATGAAAACTATAGAACCCTAAAAAGAGAAATAGAAGAAGATCTTAGAAGATGGAAAAATATACCCTGTTCATGGATAGGCAGAACTAACATCATCAAAATGGCGATATTACCAAAAGTTCTCTATAGGTTTAATGCAATGCCAATCAAAATCCCAACGGCATTTCTTGTAGAAATAGAGAAAGCAATCATGAAATTCATATGGAAAAATAAAAGACCCAGAATAGCAAAAACAATGCTAAGCAGGAAGTGTGAATCAGGCGGTATAGCGATACCAGACTTCAAACTATACTACAGAGCAATAGTAACAAAAACAGCATGGTACTGGTACCAAAACAGGCGGGTGGACCAATGGTACAGAATAGAGGACACAGAAACCAATCCACAAAACTACAACTACCTTATATTTGATAAAGGGGCTAAAAGCATGCAATGGAGGAAGGATAGCATCTTCAACAAATGGTGCTGGGAAAACTGGAAATCCATATGCAACAAAATGAAACTGAATCCCTTTCTCTCGCCATGCACAAAAGTTAATTCAAAATGGATCAAGGAGCTTGATATCAAGTCAGAGACACGCCGTCTGATAGAAGAAAAAGTTGGCTACGATCTACATACTGTGGGGTCGGGCTCCAAATTCCTCAATAGGACACCCATAGCACAAAAGTTAATAACTAGAATCAACAAATGGGACTTACTCAAACTAAAAAGTTTTTTCTCAGCAAAAGAAACAATAAGAGAGGTAAATAGAGAGCCTACATCCTGGGAACAAATCTTTACTCCTCACACTTCAGATAGAGCCCTAATATCCAGAGTATACAAAGAACTCAAAAAATTAGACAATAAGAGAACAAACAACCCAATCAACAAATGGGCCAAGGACCTGAACAGACACTTCTCAGAGGAGGACATACAATCAATCAACAAGTACATGAAAAAATGCTCACCATCTCTAGCAGTCAGAGAAATGCAAATCAAAACCACCCTAAGATACCATCTCACTCCAGTTAGATTGGCAGCCATTATGAAGTCAAACAACAACAAGTGCTGGCGAGGATGTGGGGAAAAGGGTACACTTGTACATTGCTGGTGGGACTGCAAATTGGTGCAGCCAATTTGGAAAGCAGTATGGAGATTTCTTGGAAAGCTGGGAATGGAGCCACCATTTGACCCAGCTATTCCCCTTCTTGGTCTATTCCCTAAAGACCTAAAAAGAGCATGCTACAGGGACACTGCTACATCGATGTTCATAGCAGCACAATTCACAATAGCAAGACTGTGGAACCAACCTAGATGCCCTTCAATGGATGAATGGATAAAAAAAATGTGGCATTTATACACAATGGATTATTACTCTGCATTAAAAAATGACAAAATCATAGAATTTACAGGGAAATGGATGGCATTAGAGCAGATTATGCTAAGTGAAGCTAGCCAATCCCCAAAAAACAAATGCCAAATGTCTTCTTTGATATAAGGAGAGTAACTAAGAACAGAGTAGGGTCGAAGAGCATGAGAAGAAGATTAACATTAATCAGGGATGAGAGGTGGGAGGGAAAGGGAGAGAGAAGGGAAATTGCATGGAAATGGAAGGAGACCCTCAGAGTTATACAAAAGTACATACAAGAGGAAGTGAGGGGAAGGGGAAAAATAATACAAGGGGGACAAATGAATGTCAGTAGAGGGGGCAGAGAGATAAGAGGGGAGGGGAGGGGAGGGGGGATAGTAGAGGATAGGAAAGGCAGCAGAACACAACAGACACAAGCATGGCAATATGTAAATCAATGGATGTGTAACTGATGTGATTCTGCAATCTGTATATGGGGTAAAAATGGGAGCTCATAACCCACTTGAATCAAAGTGTGAAATATGATATATCAAGAACTATGTAATGTTTTGAACAGCCAACAATAAAAAATTTAAAAAAAAAGATGACAGAACACAAAGGAAAAAAAATAAATAGGAAAAAATGAAAAAGGATGTCAGGGGCTGTCTTAAAATAAAAAAAATTGCATAGGGACAGCAAAAGAATGTATGTAAACAAATAAAGGCACATTTTCATCACTGTCTTAATAATGATTTAAAGGGAGCTTGTGGTGGGTAGGTTGAATAATTCCAATTCCTGTGTTCTTCTCTTGGGCACACATCTATTTTCAAACTTTCAGTCTCCCAAATGGTTCCACGTGGCCGGAAGCTGACTTCTGACCAATGGAATGTCAAGAGTTCCATGTCTAGGCTCAGCTCATAAAAGCTCTCTTGTACCTTTTTTTCTCTCTTTCCCTATGTGCTGATGGAATACAGAGAACATGGGAAAATTGGTAGGGATGGAGACAGACTCAAGATGTTCCTGTTCTTGCGGGGTGCACAGCTGGGCTCTGTTTCCTAGACTTTGTGCAGTTAGATGTGGTTGTGGGATTGAGTTCTAGCCAATGGAATGTGAACAGAACTCATGTGCTCAGTGCCAGTCCTGGTCTACAAAATCTTCCCATCCATACTGCTCTACCCACCCACCCAGCCCCTTGCCTGCACTTGCTAAAAAGATAAAACTCTAAGGATGGGGGAGAGTGTGGTACCACAAGATGGAAGTAGCCTAGATCTGGAAAAACATCATGGCACATGGCACCCTGATCCCTCTCTGGTTTGAGCTAAGTGAGGAACTGAGATTTCACATTATTTTTAAAATAACAGTTAGCATTATTTACCCTAAGCAATAGTTTATGGGCTAACTAGAAAGATAAGTACCTTAGATAAGTTTTACTACTATAACTAGAAGAAACAACTCCTTCTATCTACATGATGGCTTCCCTGCCTTTTTTGCCCAAGAAGTAGAAGGTTTGGGTTGCACAAAATATGGAACACCATAGTCAGAAAACTCTCTGAAGACATGGATCACATTTGTCTTACAACCCCAATATTCTTGTTTTTAAATTTTTTATCTGTTCTTTTTAGCTATACCTGATACTAGAATATATTTTGACATATTATACATACGTGGAATATAACTTCCCATTCTTGTAGTTGTATATGATGTGGAGTTACACTGGTTGGGTATTCATATATGAACATAGGAAAATTATGTTCAATTCATTCTACTATCTTTCCTATTCCCAACCTTCCTCCCTTCCCTTTATTCCCCCTTGTCTAATCCAAAGTACTTCTATTGTTCCCTACCCTCCCCATTTTGTGTTAGCATCTGCATACCAGAACATTAGGCCTTTGACAACCACTGTATTCATAGCACTCATTGTAGTGCATGGCACATCGTAGGTGCTCAGTAAGTACAATTATTCCCTAGCATCCATGGGAATTGGTTCCAGGATTGTCTATTTTGCATGGATACTTCAATATATGGCTGCTCAAACCCCTTATATAAAATAGTGTAGTATTTGCATAAAAGGTTGCACATCTTCCCCTATCCTTCAAGCCATCTCTAACTTACTTATCATATATGAAATGATGTAAATACCATATAAATAGTTGCTTTACTCTTGCTCAGGATATAATGACAAGAAAAATAACCTGTACATGTTTAGTACAAGCACACTTTTTTTTCTGACTATTTCCAATCTACAATTGGTTGAATTGTTGATGTAGCCCATGGATATGAAAGGCCATCTATACTCTAAGGATGAAACAGTGGCTTCAGGTGATCATGATGTAGGTGTGACTTTTTCTGGTCCTCTTGTGTCTATGTCAATTCATAGATACTCAATGGCTTCAAATTTATTGAAACATTCTATTAGTACCAATTGGGAATACTACCTTATAGACTTAAAGTGAGAGATAGTAATATAAATGAAAAATTATTTTATTTTTATTTTTTTAAAGCGAGAGAGAGAGAGAGAGAGAGAGAGAGAGAGAGAGAGAGAGAGAGAATTTTTTAATTTTAATTTTTTAGTTTTTGGTGGACACAACATCTTTGTTTGTATGTGGTGCTGAGGATCGAACCCGGGCTGCACGCATGCCAGTCGAGTGCGCTACCGCGTGAGCCACATCCCCAGCCCTGAAAAAATATTTTAAAATGTTAAATAATTTTACAATATGAGAGGGTAATTATAATCATAGAACAAAAGTAAGTATCTATACTGTATTTGGTCTCTTTGGAAAAAAGTAGTATATAAAGGCCAGCCGTTATATTCATGCAAAATACAAAAACAAATTCCCAAAGCTGTTACTTTTTAGTTGTTGTAAAGCCCCCCACCTCTGAGATGGGCACTAATGTGAAAAAAGATAGCTATGACAGTAGAGAGAGGAAGCGCAAGGCCACCCTCACGCTAGTTTTATAAGATCTTCACTTGAGTCTTGGTTAGCATATAAGTTACTGGATTTTAAGTAACTGCATGGCCCTCATTTTGTCCATCCAAGATTGAATGTGAAGTGCAGTTATCTGAGAAGCTTCCTGCCTGGTTGTTGGTTTGCTCAGTGGTTTCCATGGAAATAGTAGTAGAAATGGCTATATGTGTCTGAGCTCTGAGGAGAGAGGCCACTTTTCCCCTTGATACCCAGAGCCAGTCACCACTGAGAAAATAACTGCAAGGTGCCATAACCTCTCTCCAGGCCCAATGTCTATAGCCATTCAGATGGTTGAGGAAATCTGATATTTGGGTTAGTAATTAAGTGGAACACTTCTTTAGAAACATTACTTATCAGATATCGTTAGTCTAATTTCATCTAATTATGTTAATATTTCATCTAATATTTTAATAACCTCACCTAATTTTGGATCAAATATTAACCTTCCCACTTAATTCAAACTTATATATTTGATAATTCTGTTGGTAAGTTTTATACATATGAATTTTTCCAGATAGTTAAAAATTTATCAATCTTTTACTTAGAAAGAAAGAAAGCCTGAATCTTATTTATCTTAAGATATTCAATGGGAAATATATTCTCAAATAATTCATGGTCAATTAAGAGTATGTATATATCTTTGTTAAACTTTGTAACTATGTCTAGTCTCTCCTAATAACTTAGTGGAGAATTGACCAAGATGTCTAGTTTCTGGTTGCTTTTGTTCCTAATTTATTAAATAAAATTTCAATGAAGTGGGGATATGAAGATGAGCTCTACAGGAGGAAAAGATTAACATTAAACAGAGACATGAGGTGGGAGGGAAAGGGAGAGAAAAGGGAAATTGCATGGAAATGGAAGGAGACCCTCATTGTTATACAAAATTACATATAAGAGGTTGTGAGGGGAAAGGGGAAAAAAAACAAGGAGAGAAATGAATTACAGTAGATAGGGTAGAGAGAGAAGATGGGAGGGGAGGGGAGGGGGATAGTAGAGGATAGGAAAGGTAGTAGAATACAACAGACACTAGTATGGCATTATGTAAAAATGTGGATGTGTAACCTATGTGATTCTGCAATTTGTATTTGGGAGTTCATAACCCACTTGAATCTAATGTATGAAATATGATATGTCAAGAGCTTTGTAATGTTTTGAACAACCAATAAAAATTAAATAAAAATTTAAAAAAAGAGCTTTGTAATGTTTTGAACAACCAATAAAAAAAAAAAAGAAGATGAGCTCTACTCTGATACAGTGAAAGTGTTTACTGAAGTATATCAACAAGTAAATATAACTAACATTAATTGAACAACTACTATGAATGATCAAAAATTGGACTTTTGGAAAAAATGAATATTCCGAGTCCATATATATTCCATTAATTTTCAAACAGCTTTATACAATATAATATATTCTAAAGTTATACTGTATACAATTTAGTTTTTGATGATTCAGAAATCATCAAATTACGTTACATAATGTAATGTGCATAGTATATTGTGAAACTAAATTTTCAAAATACAGAATCCACACATACATTAAAAATGGAGGAGATTGGATAGGCATTCCTTCTTACCTCTTAAAATTATTATTTTAACTTAATATTAAAAATTAGTATTTGACAACTTATCTGTACCCCAAAAGTAGGGTTTAGGAAAATCATCCTAGTTATTTGATTGTTTCATTGGCTTAGATTATGAATAGAAAATCAACTAATGAATTATAAAAATATCATAATAGGTAAATCCCATTAGTGAGAGAAAACTCAGAAGATTTGCTGATGTACTTGGAGGGAAAAAACCTGTTCTGATCTAAGTTAAAATGTGTGCATGTGAATTAGAAGTGAAAAATATCTACACCCATGGAGAAGAATATATGTATGTTAACTGAAGCCAGGCAAATCATCGGGGAACCGAATGTGATTGTATTACCATCTATTTCCATCTTTAAAAACAGGAAACAAGATCTTTTAAGTAGATTTAAGGTCTATTATAGAATATGGAAATTCTGACCAGGAACACAGTAAAGTTCATTGATATTTTCCATGCCATTTGATATTCTTACCCTTCATATGATGCCAGCTTGCTTTTTTTTTTTTATTTCTGTGTTAGCAATTATTTTTTATATTCAAGTCACAGTACTCAGGATATTACAGCTTTTGATATTTGAATTTAATATCCTTATAGGACAACTGCTGAATCCATTAGTTAGCCATCTGGTTTAGGAGAACTTGCCTGCTATTTCTTTAGGCTTTCAAATTCTTGAAATGTTTTGTACTAATGATCATTTGCATTTTAAATGTGTGCATGCGTGTTCATGTATATACTGACATCTTGCTGTAACAGTTCATTCTCTTAGAGCTGAATGGAATGAAAGTATGACTTCCAAGAAGATTTAATAATTGAAATGCCAAAGCAATCTCATTATAATGTTTTGTCCCCCAGTGCCTTAGTTTCTTATGGATGCTGAAACAATTGCCACAGGCTGGGTCGTTTAAGGCTAGGTACAGTTATTCTTTTGATAATTGTAGAGGTCAGAAGACTGAAATCAGTTTCATTGCACTGAAATCAAGGTGGTAACATGGCCTCCCTCTGGAAGCTCTATGCGATACCCCTTTTCTCTGCCGTTTCTCACTGTATTCTTTACGTTGCTTAGCTTATGGCCCCTTCATCTTTAAAGCCAGAAATTTTACCTCTTGCTTCAGTCTTCATATTGCCCTGACTGAAGTAAAATATCTCTCTGCTTTCTCTTACAAAGACCTTCATGGTAACATTTAGGACCCATTCAAATAATCCAGGATAATCTTTCTGAGTATTCTTAAATTATTCAAATAAACAAAATCTGTTTTGCCATGTAAGGTAAGATTCCAGACTCCAGGGAATAGGACACGGATTTCTTTGGGGGCTATTACTCAATAGAGCAGGAAAGGTTAATTCAGCAGACCTGGATTGCTCAAACACTGCTCATTGCCAATGTCATCAGGCCTGGCCCTTGGCTTTCCCCACAAGAGATGATCTTTGCACCTTGGATTATAGTATCTGATAGTTTTCTCTGTACAACCGAGGTCTTGAGCCACACCTGGTAGTTCATGCTAACAGGATGATTTATGGTGAATGGATATTTTCATCTGCTTGAGGCTCTCAGTTTGGTCTCTTGGGGCTGGGGATCTGGAGACCCAGCAGTTAAGATCTGAATGCCTAAGTGATTGACTACTGAGAGAATCTCTGGACACCAGTGGACGAATGAGCTTACCTGGTTGACAACATTTCACACTACTCATTGTTAACCAGAGAATCATGCAGTTTTCGTAGCTCCCCTGGGAGAGGACAACAGGAAACTTGTGTCTGGGTTCACCTGGTATCTGGGTTTCCTTGGACTTGTCCTTTTGTGCCTTTCTCTTCCCTGATTTTCATCTGTATCTTTTCACTGTAATAAACTGTTACTGTGAGTGTAACAGCTTTTCTGAGTCCCTTGAGTCCTTCCAGTGAATGATGCAGCTTGAATGTGGACTTTGGGGTCCCTAATATATCCACTTAGCCTGGTGAGGTTAGAACTGAGGTTGATATTAGAATGAGAGATACATGTGTGTGTATAATATTGTGTGCATATATAATACGTACAACACAGAAAAGACTGTCTTCATTAAAATATTAATCTTAATTAAAAACTTCATTAGTATTTATAAACAAATGACCAAGAGTCATAAAAAATCAGATGCTGCATCAATATTTTATTGAAAAGTATGGATAGACGGTGAGGATATTTTAGCTCCATATACAAATTTATAAGCTCGATCCTTGGAAATATATGCAGAAATAACATGAAGAATATTTCAAAAATTTAAAAATAAAAATACAGTTCTAGACAACTTTGAGAAATGACAGAAAATGAATGGAATTTAATTTATTATGCTTTTGTTGCTAATTCACCCAGACCTAATGCAAAGGTAAGAACTAGAAAGATGTGAAATGGACCATATTTTTCTTTGTGATAATAACCACCATCTCATGAGTTGAAAAAAATTATGTCAAAAATTATGTTCTTTATCTTAGAAGGTGCCGTGTCCGGCTAATGGAGCCGAGTCCGGCGAGGGACGGCGGGGTTAAAAAATACACAGGACACCAAGGTTCTTCATCCAGGAGGAAGCGTGCGCGCTTTATTGCCCAATTTGTTCCCCTTATATATCTTTTTAACAGCTGCGGGAAATCACTCAAAAGTGAGGAGGGAAGAGTAATAACTGCGTCCTTGGGTTACCGTCACGTCACTGTCCCCTATCAGGAGGCTCCAACAGGTCAAGATGTTCCCGAGAGACACATATGCTCCAGGCAGATAAACGGGAAACCGCAAGCCCGCCTCACGGCCTTGTGAGCTGGCCACATTGACATGCAGAACAAAGAACTGGGGGATGAGTCCCCAGGGGCCAGGGCGGGCCTGCTACCAGCAAGAAGGGAAAAGTGTTTACAAAAGTTCTTGGGGGTCCTATTGAGGAATTTGGAGCCCGACCCCACCGACTGTAGATCGTAGCCAACTTTTTCTTCTATCAGACGGCGCGTCTCTGATTTGATATCAAGCTCCTTGATCCATTTTGAATTCACTTTTGTGCATGGCGAGAGAAAGGGATTCAGTTTCATTTTGTTGCATATGGATTTCCAGTTTTCCCAGCACCATTTGTTGAAGATGCTATCCTTCCTCCATTGCATGCTTTTAGCCCCTTTATCAAATATAAGGTAGTTGTAGTTTTGTGGATTGGTTTCTGTGTCCTCTGTTCTGTACCATTGGTCCACCCGCCTGTTTTGGTACCAGTACCATGCTGTTTTTGTTACTATTGCTCTGTAGTATAGTTTGAAGTCTGGTATCGCTATACCGCCTGATTCACACTTCCTGCTTAGCATTGTTTTTGCTATTCTGGATCTTTTATTTTTCCATATGAATTTCATGATTGCTTTCTCTATTTCTACAAGAAATGCCATTGGGATTTTGATTGGCATTGCATTAAACCTATAGAGAACTTTTGGTAATATCGCCATTTTGATGATGTTAGTTCTGCCTATCCATGAACAGGGTATATTTTTCCATCTTCTAAGATCTTCTTCTATTTCTCTCTTTAGGGTTCTGTAGTTTTCATTGTATAAGTCTTTCACCTCTTTTGTTAGGTTGATTCCCAAGTATTTTATTTTTTTTGAAGATATTTTGAATGGAGTGGTTGTCCTCATTTCCATTTCAGAGGATTTGTCGCTGATATACAGGAATGCCTTTGATTTATGCGTGATAGGACACCCATAGCACAAAAGTTAATAACTAGAATCAACAAATGGGACTTACTCAAACTAAAAAGTTTTTTCTCAGCAAAAGAAACAATAAGAGAGGTAAATAGGGAGCCTACACCCTGGGAACAAATCTTTACTCCTCACACTTCAGATAGAGCCCTAATATCCAGAGTATACAAAGAACTCAAAAAATTAGACAATAAGAAAACAAACAACCCAATCAACAAATGGGCCAAGGACCTGAACAGACACTTCTCAGAGGAGGACATACAGTCAATCAACAAGTACATGAAAAAATGCTCAACATCTCTAGCTGTCAGAGAAATGCAAATCAAAACCACCCTAAGATACCATCTCACTCCAGTTAGATTGGCAGCCATTAGGAAGTCAAACAACAACAAGTGCTGGCGAGGATGTGGGGAAAAGGGTACACTTGTACATTGCTGGTGGGACTGCAGATTGGTGCAGCCAATTTGGAAAGCAGTATGGAGATTTCTTGGAAAGCTGGGAATGGAGCCACCATTTGACCCAGCTATTTCCCTTCTTGGTCTATTCCCTAAAGACCTAAAAAGAGCATGCTACAGGGACACTGCTACATCGATGTTCATAGCAGCACAGTTCACAATAGCAAGACTGTGGAACCAACCTAGATGCCCTTCAATAGACGAATGGATAAAAAAATGTGGCATTTATACACAATGGAGTATTACTCTGCATTAAAAAATGACAAAATCATAGAATTTACAGGGAAATGGATGGCATTAGAGCAGATTATGCTAAGTGAAGCTAGCCAATCCCTAAAAACCAAATGCCAAATGTCTTCTTTGATATAAGGAGAGTAACTAAGAACAGAGTAGGGACGAAGAGCATGAGAAGAAGATTAACATTAAACAGGGATGAGAGGTGGGAGGGAAAGGGAGAGAGAAGGGAAATTGCATGGTAATGGAAGGAGACCCTCAGGGTTATACAGGGGAGGGGGTAGAGAGAGAGGAGGGGAGGGGAGGGGAGAGGTGGGGAGGGGGGAGGGTGGAGGATGGGAAAGGCAGCGGAGCACAACAGACACTAGTATGGCAATATGTAAATCAATGGATGTGTAACTGATGTGATTCTGCAATCTGTGTATGGGGTGAAGGTGGGAGTTCATAACCCACTTGAATCAAAGTGTGGAATATGATATGTCAAGAAATTTGTAATGTTTTGAACAACCCACAATAAAAAATTAAAAAAAAAAAAAGTTCTTGGGGGGCTGGGGTTGTGCTCAGTGGTAGAGTGCTCACCTAGTACGTGCGATCCTCAGTACCACATTAAAAAAGTTAATGAAATAAAGGTATTGTATCCAACTACACCTAAAAAAAAATTTTTTTAAATCCTTGAGCTAATAAGCCAAAACTTAATGGGGTCTCAGTTTTTTTAGAATGTTACTGAATGTGAAAAAAGGAAGAGTTATTGTTACCTTGGAGAGAAAATGAATCAAGTAAGATGGACATCTCTATCAAGCATTTCTTGGTTTAACCCCTCTCACCCCAAATCTTCAGTGAAATTACTGTAGCAGTTTTTATTGTGTATTTGTGTATTTAGTGGAAATCAGTGAATGGATGGACCTTATAATATATATCTATTTAAGTTGGTTTCGGGCAAAGTAATGGTATATGTGAGAACAAGAAACAAAGCAAAACTCTGAAAAATAATCCCCACACACTGAACAATCATAGAATATACTCTTTATCATAAAACTATAGAACTTGGACTTTTGTCAAGTTTTCTAGATTTTTAAGAAGACTTTATCATCAGGAGTACATTTTATTGCAGGGAATTGTTGAACTACATAAGGTAAACGAACCCCAGAATGAACCAGAAATGAAGTTTTACATGACTGTTGAATTCCTGGACACAACTGGCAAAGGAATTGAGTCTTCCATGCCTGAGGCAAGGTGTGTCTGGGAGTACAACATTTTGGAAAGTTGTAGGACTAGTTATGAATTCAGTTCTTTAGATCTTGTGGAATAGGCTGAAGGACTTTGGATGTTTTTATTGAGAACATAATCAATGTTTTTCAATGTTACTTGTTGAAGAAGAAAAAAATGGGGGGGATTTTCTTACAGAGAAACCAGTGCAGAAAGATGCTGAAAATTGCTCTTTGACTTAACCTCCACTCACAGATTTATTTGGAAAAAAATTAAGAGTCTTAGAAGGGCTATGGCAGATATACATTGGCTGATTAAGGACTAGGGTCATTGTTTCAATATCTCATAATTTTATGTTGTACAACTTCAGGGACAGCAATGGATTGTGTTTCTGTTATTTGAAAAAATTATTTTTCTGTGTCCTGGTTTCCTCACTTGGGAAATAGAGATGGCACTAATGAGTACCTAATAGGGTGAGATTGTGAGATTCAAATGACACAATACATGTAAAGAATAATTTATTATTCCTCTTATATAATAAGCTCTTGTCATTTACTGTTTCAGGTGATGAAACGGAATTTTCTGAGAACCAGTCTGCCTATAAACCATGGGAGATCCTTCCAAAAATTGCAGGAATTTTTGAGGATTTTGGTGCTTCAAATTGGAGAAGGTAATTGTGAGTTGTTAAAACATGCCATTGAAATATATAGCATGCAGCTGGGTGAGGTGGCGCACATCTGTAATCCCAGGGACTTGGGAGGCTGGGGCAGAAGGATCTCAAGTTCAAAGCCAGCCTCAGCAAAAGTGAGGTGCTAAATAACTCAGTGAGACCCTCTCTGTAAATAAAATAAAAAATAGGTTGGGGATGTGGCTCAGTGGTCCAGTGTTCCTGAGTTCAATTCCCAGTACCAAAAAAAAAAAAAAAAAAAAAAAAAAAAAGAAAGAAATATATTGCATGATAGATCATGGGAAGCCTTGGGGGATAGGAAGTAGGAGTAATTTGAGAAGATCTGTTGGGTCATGTATTAGGAATTGCATGAGGCTCTCTGTCTGCCAACGTTTCTGTGGCAGAATGCCTGACAATAGTCTAACAAATTTTTGTTAAACCAGAATTTGTAGAGACTTGTTGTTGTTGTTGCTAATGCCTTACTGTTTTAGTCAGTTTTTTTTTCTGCTGTGACTAAAAGACATGACAAGAATAGTTTTAAAAGAGGAAAAGTTTATTTGGTGCTCACAGGACCCTCATTGGGGACCAAACCCTTCAATTGCTGCCAAAGAGGGAAGCCTGGTCACAAAAAGAAGAGCTGGGATCATTTGCCAACCTATGCCTGGGTGCTGGTGAATGCAATCTAACTATACATGGATAGATTTTGGGGTGAAAAAACCAGAAGGGAGTTATTGATCTCAAAGCAGCATTTTTAAAAAAACAGTGGGCTGCTGTTACTTAGATTGCACTATAGCTTGGAAGGATTTGGGTGGAGACGCTGGAACTTTGGAGTTTGGTAATGGTGCTGCTCCTCTGTCCTCAGTCCATTCTTTGATTCACACAACTCTGCTTAGAAGCCAGCAGAAGTCAAGGAACGATGAAATATTGGTTGTGCTTCATGCACAGACTGATAGGGATGAGAAGCAAGACAAAGAATCCTGTAGCAGTCCCCAGAAAGAGTCGTTTTCTATAAGGCCAGGAAATGTGATTTGAGTCTAGGCCAGGAAATGTGATAAGAGATTCCCAAGGGACAGCAATCCTATAGTTAATAATTGAGATCCAGCCATAATGACAAATATTACAGCTTCTAACTTAAAAAAATCATATTCTATATATTTGAGATTTACTGTTTCAGTTGTTTTATTTAATCCTCATTAAAAAAATAAATGAAGGTAAACATATTACTATTTCTATTTTCAGGAAGGCTAACCCTATGGTTCTCAGTGACAAAATCTGGTTTTACATCAAAGTGAAATCAGTATCATAAACCATTCAGAACACATGGTTTTTCAACCAGTGATGACATAATAGAGAAGTTCACAGAGTTTCTGTAGATTGGAGATACCATGGTTTATTGTACTGACTGTATCATCTTTTAGCATTTATGGATTGGCCCTGTGGCTCTTCTCACACTACTGCATTTAATTTATGTCAATACGTCTTTTCCTTTAATAAACAATACACTTTTTAAGAGTAGCGGTACTTTTCTATAAGCTACACAGGACCTCATTCAATGCTGCACATAGAGATTTTACTAAATATCTGGTGAATTTTCTCCATTATATTATGAGATGGAACTGCCATTGATGTTATCTTGCAAATTATATATGGATAATAAACTTAAAAAAGTTTTACCTAATGTGTGATTTTTTGGTTAACAATTTTTTAAATATTTATTTATTTATTTTAGTTTTAGGTGGGACACAATGTCTTTATTTTATATTTATGTGGTGCTGAGGATCGAACCCAGTGCTTCACACATATGAGGCGAGTACTCTACCACTGCGCCACAACCCCAGCGCTAATGTGTGATTTTTTAAAAAATTTATTTTTACTAGCATGTGGCCAATATTCATCCAATTTTAAAAAAGTAGCTCATGTACACAAGTTTGATATCGGAATTTCTGTATCTGTTTTGTTAAGATTTTTGTTTTGTAAAGTAAGGTAAGTAGAAGTCGGTGGTAATTGTTTACTGTAAAGAGAAAAAGTTATCTGAGTGGTCCTTGAATGTCTAGTTTGTTAGACATTCAAAAGTGCTTCCATTGTGTTTTAGATGTTATAATAGATCAATGTCATTGAGTTGGGAATTTGCAGAGGGCTGAGAGTGTAGCTCAATGGAGAAACATTTGCCTAGTTCTGGATTCAAGTTGGATTCCCAGCAAAACACACACACACACACACACACACACACACACAAAACAAACAAACAAACAAACAAACCCTGTTATGGTTTGGATGTGAGGCGTCCCCCAAAAGCTCATGTGTAAGACAATGTAAGAAGATTTGGAGGAGAAATGACTAGGTTATACTCTTAACTTAATCAGTGGACCCATCTCTGATGGGATTAACTGAGTGGCAACTCCAGGCAGGTTGGGTGTGGCTGGAGGAAGTGATTCACTGGGGCGTGTCTAGGGGGTATATATTTGTAACTGATGATTGAAGTCTCTCTGCTTCTTGATCACCCTGTGAGCTGTTTCCCTCTGCCATACTTCTCCGCCATGATGGAGTTGGCTGTATATGGACTGAGACCTTTGAAACCCTGAGCCCTTAAATAAATCTATTCTCCTCTACAATTGTGCTCATTGGGTCCTTTAGTCACAGTGGCAAAAAAAAAAAAAAAAAAAAAATCCTGACTAAAACACCCCCAAAAGAACCCAAAAACCAAAAGACAAAGCAAAACAAAACAAAACAAACCCCACAATGAATGGGAATACATGGTCTAAATCAGGAGACTTTCATATTTTAGCTACTCTTTCCGTCCTTCCATTTTTCTGGAAATAGTATGTTTTCACCCTTCTGTTGGGAGTCATATAGTTAACTTCTACCATAGTTGAGAAGTTAGACTTTTATTCCTTTCTTTCCTCCACCCTTCCCTTTCTTTCTTCCTTTTATTAAGTAAGGGAAAGAGGACAGAATTAGAGGTTTTTTTTTTTTTTTATAAAGTTGTTTTTAGAAAACATAAACAAGAGGTAAATGATTTTGCCTCCCAACATCAAATATTGATCATTTCTGCCATGACAAATAGATAACAAAAAAACTTCTACCTTTGAAAGTATGTTTTTATGTATTTGACATGAAGGAAAATATTGATTTCATTCAAACTTCTGGAAGAGTATTTCACGGAGGAGTGAGAGAGGCAGTGGTGGAAGGCAGAAGAACCAGAGCTCTCTTTTCTCTTTGCTCATCATGTTGTCAACAATCTTGTTTCTTTCCTGCACAGCTTGACATGTGCCCACTTTCTCTCAGAGAGTCTCTCCTGCTTCCTAACACTCACAGAACACTTGCAACACTAAAGCTTTCCTATCTAAACTGTGGATTCATTTTTTTTCCCTCAGAGGTAAGTACAAACAAAACCAGTGTCATTAATTTTAATGAGTACTGAGTACATCATAGTCCCAACTTGTTTTCTTTCTGAAAACCTAAGGTTCTTAATAACTGCTAAATGTTAACCTTTGTGCTCTCTTTGCTTCATCCAGTTTTTTAGTGCTTTTGGTGAGAGTGAGAAATGAAACATGCTCTTCTACTTCTGTTTTCTAAAACTAGATTGACCAGCTGGTCAATTAGAAAGTTAAG
Organism: Marmota flaviventris; assembly: GCF_047511675.1. Taxonomy (NCBI): domain Eukaryota; kingdom Metazoa; phylum Chordata; class Mammalia; order Rodentia; family Sciuridae; genus Marmota; species Marmota flaviventris. The sequence goes on from NC_092512.1 coordinate 67,128,270, forward strand.
TGGAAAATAAGTTGATAAGTTAGACGCTAAAAAGAAAGTCATCAAAAATAAATAAGAATATATGAAAAAAACCCAAAACTTCTTTAACCAAATTTGCACCCCCTTCCGAGAGAGAGAGAGAGAGAGAGAGAGAGAGAGAGAGAGAATGAGAATAAAGGAATCTGAGCCAGTAAAAAATTATTTACTTCATTAAGATACCCAACTGATATTAAAACCTGGTTATGTCCTTACTTCTGAGACTCTGCCTTTAAAGATAATGAGATTGCTTCAAAAGATACCTCAGTTTTGTCCCCACTAGAGTAAAAAATCATTCCAAAGAACCACTGTATACGGTGGTGCCATAATCTATGTTAAAGAACCTTTTATTACAATGTTTTACTTGATGTTTATTTGGATGTCTTTTCTGAAAATATTAATATCTTTATTAAAAATTCATTAAAAATAAAATTTAAAAAAAAAGAAAAGAAAGTACGGGCTGAAGGAAGGGAGAAAGGAAGGGAGAAAGAAGAATACACTGAGTCCTAAGCATCATGTGGATTTAACATTTTATTAGCAAATATTAGTATGGTACTATATTAGTCTATATTTTATATAGACTATATACAACTTTATTACCCCTAGGTTTACAATTTTATTTTTTCTTGGGGTGTAATTACATATGAGGTGTATTGTAAGGTGCATGATTTTACAAGATTTGGCAAATGTGTATAGTCATGCAACAAGTACCAGAATCATGATAGAAAAGGCTCCATCACTAAAATTTTCTTGTGATCATTTGCTTTCATTTTCTTGCCTTCATTAAAGTTCAGTTAAAAAACTGGTTTACTTTCTTTCTCTATAATTTTGACTTTTCTAGAGTTTCAATGGAACTCATCAAGTGTAGTGTTTTGTGTCTGGCTTCTGTCACTTAACATAAATGCTTTTGAGATTCATACATGTTAAGCATATCAATGTTTTTTCCTTCTTATTCTTGAATAGAGTTCTACCGAATGGATATACAAAAATTTTCCATTATGTGGCTAATGGACATTGAGTTTATTTTCAGTACTTGGATACTTTGAATAGAGCTATGAGTTTCTGGGTATATGTCTCTGTGTGGACTTTCGTTTTTCATTTAATTGATCTTTGGCAAATATATAGGTATGAGTGGCTCATATAGCAAGTTTGTATTTAAATTTTATTAAAAAAAACAAACTATTTTCCAAAGTGATCATTTTACATTCTTACCAGCCATGAACGAGAACGCTAATTGTTCCATAGTCTCACAATGTTTGATTATGTTAGTCCTTTTTGGTAGCCAAACCTAGTAAATGATTATATGATGGTACCTTATTCCTTCAATATACTACTGGATTCACTAAAATTTCATTAAGAATTTTATGTCTTAAGTTCACAAGGAATATTGGTCTATGGTTTTATTTTCCTTGTAATCTTGTGGTCGGTTTCAGGATCAGTGCAACCTTAGCTTAATAGAGTCAGGAAGTGTTTGCTCCTGTGTTATTCTCTGGAGAAGATTTTGTGAAGTTACTATTATTTCTTTCTTAAATGTCTATGAAATTCACCAGTGAAGTTTCTGATCTTAGGCTTTTTTTTATGGAAAGTTTTTTTCTTTATTTTGAATTAAATTTCTTTAATAGATACAGACTTTTTAAGTTATGTACTTTTTCTCTAGAAAGACTTGATAATTTGTGATTTTTAAGGAATGTGTCCTTTTATCTAAATTTGATAAATTTATTGACGTAAGGTGTTTTTATTATATTCTCTTATTATCAATTTTAAATATATTTAAATTTTATTTTAATACTAAATTTATTTTAATTTATTCAATTAAGTTTACTTATTTTACTTATTTAATACAAAATAAATTTAATTTAATAATAAATTTTAATACATTTAAAATTTATTGACAAAGTTTTTCTTATAATATTCCCTTATTATCAGTTTAATGTATTTAGTCATTTTATATACATTTAAAATTTATTTTAAATATTAATTATATTTAATAAATACATTTATTTACTTTAAAATGACTAAATAACTATTATATTTAGTCATTTTAACATAAAATTTCATTTGTGTATTCCTAATTTGTTTGTTTTCTCTTTCCTTTTTGCTTGATCAGCTCTGATAGAAATTGATCATTTTGTTTTAATCTTTGAAAATAACTAATTTCAGCTTTGTTAATTTTTTTCTATTTTCAGCATCCTATTTAATTTATTTATTACCTTACATTTATTACTTCTTCCTGCTACTTAGGTAGATTTAATTTTCTTTTCTTTTGCTTGTTTTTTTAAGATGAAAGTTTAGATCATTGGCTTGAAATACTTATTCTCTTTTAGTAAAAGCATTTAATGTATTATTTCACCTTTAAATATTAATTTTGCTGAGATGACAACAAACTATCATTTCATTAAAATAGTTTCTAATTTGTGTGTGTTTCTGATCTGTAGGTTCTTTAGAGCAGAGTTGTTTTCATTTTTAGATATTAGAATTTTTTCTAATTTTGTTTTAACTATTAATTTTGTTGTAGTCAGAAAATATACTGTATAAGGTTTAAACATTTTGAAATTTATGAGTTGTTATGAGGCTCAGATAGGATCCATTTTGGTAAATGCTCTCTGTGTACCTCAAAAGAATGTTCTTCTGCTGTTGTTGGGTATAGTGTTCTAAAATTCTCAATTAGGTTGTGAGCGACACTCAGGTCTTCAACATTCATGGAAGTATTTTGTATAGTTTTCCTATAAATTATTATAAAACATGTTAGCATCTTAAAATGATGATTGTGGATCTATTTCTTCTTTAGTTACTCATGTATTTCAAAGCTCTCTTACTGGCACAGAGATATTTATAATTATGATGTACTCCTAATATATTGAATCTTTTATTATTGTCCATGGCAATGTTCTGTTTTGATGTTTCAAGTATCTGATTTTTTATGCCACTCCAGTGTTCTTTAGGCTATTTTTTAATGCTTTTTCCCTTTTAGTCTGTTCCCACGTTTTTATTTGAAGTACATCTTTTGGTAGATGGCATATAGTGGGGTCTGAAAATCCCTGCCCTTTGATTGGAATATCTGATAATTGACATGTTTATTTTATGTCTGCCATTTTTCCTATTTGACTTATATTATTCTTACTTCTTCTCTATTCTTTGTTTTCAGTTTTGGGATCACCTGTTATGTTTTAGAACTTCATATTAATTTCTTTTTTGTCTTTTCAGCTGTATTTTCTGCATTATCATCTTGGTGGTTATTCTAGGGTTTACAACATGCACCTTAAAATCAGTCCTAATCAATTCAGCGTTAATATTTTCATTGCTTTGGGAATAATATCATAACTGTTAAACAGTTTCTCAGTGCTATTTTATCATATCTTAGATCAAAATACAGTATTATTATTTTTGTGTTAAATATTATTTCCTTCAAAGTAAGTAAGAGAAAAGGAAATATCTATCTCTCTACTTATCTATCTTTCTATCATCTCCCAGTTTTTTGTGTTTACCACACATTTTTCTTCTGGAGCTTTTCATCTTGTTGATCTGAGGAGTTGCATTTAAGAGCATTGTCTTTCAGACTTCTCCTACTGACTCTTTTCCCTTCTGTTAAGGATGAATCCACTCAATTTTTATTTGGAAATGTCTTTATTTTTCTTTCAATATGAAGAATGGCTTTAATGGATATAGAGTTCTTGATCCAGTGTTTTCTTTAGCACTTCGAATGTTCCATTTCAATTTCTTCTGGCTTTTGTAGTTTTTGAGACGTTAGTCATGAATTTTATTGCAGCTTTCCTGTATGTAATATATATTTCTCTGGTTGCTTTAAATATTTTCTTTTTTATCTTTGGCTTTCAGAAGTTTGACTATGCTATGTCTAGGGGTGATTGTTTGTTTATTCTGATGGAGATTCTTGAATTTATAAATTAATGTTTTCCAATCCATTTGGAAAGCTTTCAGACATCATATACAACTTTTTATGTTTCTGGGGTTTTCATTATACATATTTGGACCACTTCATGTTATTCCCAGAGCTTTCGGAAGTATTGTTACTTTATTATTTAACATTTTTCTTTTTTTTAGCTAAGGCGATTTTTATGAATCTATCTTCAGTTGTGCTGACATTTTCCCTCTCATTTTGTTTCTGATCTTCAGCTCATTTAGTTATTGTTAATATTATTTACTTTTCAGCTTCATGATATACTATTTATTTATTTGATGGTGCTGCGGTGAAATCCAGGGCCTTGTGTATGTCGGGCAAATACTCTACCATTGAACTATACCCCCAGGCCATATAATATGCTTTTGAAAAAATAATTCGTATTTTTCTGCAGAAATTACCAATCAAGTATTTTATTTAAATCCAGCATATTTTCTCTTACTGCTATGTTAGAAAATGGTCTGTCTCCTTCAAAACTCTTACTGAACTTTGATTGCCATTCTTGGCAGTGTTGGGAGGGGGGCTTCAGGAAGTGATTATGTTACTAAGAAGAATCAATGCCTTTCTTGAGATGGTGAGTTAGTTATCATGAGAGTGGATTGTCATAAGGTGAGCCAAGCCCCTCTTGATCTCTCTTCTGCACGTGCCTGTGTCTGGCTTCTATTATGAAGCAGCATGAGACCCTCACCAGATGTTGGCCAGCCAATCTTGGACTCCTCAACCTATTTCCTTTTAAAAAGTATCTAGTGTCAGGTATTCTGTAATAGTGACAAATAATAGGCTCTCTTCTTATGCTGGCGATTGAATTTAGCACCATGTACATGTTAAGCACATTTTCTACCACTAAACCACACTCCCATCCCCCAAGGGAGCCATTGTACCTGAACTCTCTGGTTATCACCATGTTTGCAAAAGGTTTTCAGCCATCTGAGGATTTTGACATCATTCGGCCCATCCTCTCTGTTCCTCCTGTCCACGTGCCTCCTCCTCTCCCCCAGTTCCACCAGTGTTCACCTACCTCCAGCTCTGTGCTCAGCTTCTTCAAACCAGGCAGCTTCAGCTTTCTGCAGTGAATCTGCATGTGTTTTGTGAATGCCCTCAGTTAAGAAGAGCATCAAATGCAGAATTCTGATTTTGTTTCAATTTAAAAAATAAAATTTTGTATGGCCTCTGACAACTTGTTTTCCATCAGGGCTTTCAACATAGTTTACTTGCTAGCCTGGAATTTGGACAGCTTCTGCTTTGAGTTCTTGTCTGACTCTTTCTGAGACTATATACCTGCTCAGATACCTTCCTTTACATTTCTACTTGCTTTCCAAGTCTGAACTCCATCTCTGGCACCTTTAGCTAATGAGGATATTGTTTTTTTCTTGTCAAAGTTTAGCAAGCCATAGCCATACAGGCAGGTCAGGGCTGTGATTTGGATAGCCACAGACTCAAATGTCCTAACTTTTCCGGTTGCAGTTTTTAAAAATTAAACTTTCCTCTTGTTTTTTTTTTTTTTTTTTTTTTATGTTTGGAAGTGTTCCAGGATCTTCTAATCATCTTGACTTAAACTTTGTCCATTATGTACATTTCTCTATGGGGCTTCACGTGATTATTTCAATCTTCTATCATCGCTGGAATTTGATCCACATCTTTATAAAAATATTTTAAAATAAATTATAGACATCATTAGCTTAATTTCTAAGAATTAAAATGAAGCTGCCAAATGAGGAAATTTCTTAAAGTATCCATGAAATCAGTATCCTACTTAGTAAAATTAACAATGAAATCTTATTATCTCCTAATACCTAGTTCCTGTTTGATTTCCCCAGTTGAGCCAAAATTCAAAAAGGTCTACAGACTTTGATTGCTATGTTTTTTATGTCTCTTTTAATTTGAAGTTGCTTCCTCCCTACTTCTTCTTCTTTTAATGACCTTGACTTATTGAAAGAAACAGGCTAGCTTTTCTGTGGAGTGTGTCAATTCCCAGATTTATCTGCTATTGTTTAACTTAACTTTATCTGTGGAATTTCCTACAATGTCCAGGTTAGAAACTACATTTTGATTGGAAACATACTAAACATTATTGGCAAAAATACATCCCATATATTGTATATCATACAAAAAATATGAACTTCATGATGCATTATTTTTTCTTTAACTTTTTTAAATTGGTGCATTATAATTGTATATAATAGTGGGACTCATTGTGCCATATTTGTACATGCTCCTAACATAATTTGATCAATCCCCAGTACCTTCCCTTTCCCTCCACTCCTTCCTCCTGCTGATTTGCTTTCTCTACTGATCTCTATGATATTATTATCATTATTTTAATTAGTGTACTATAATTATATGTACACACACACACACACACACATATTGTGGTATATTTGCATATGGACATAGCTTAATTTGGTAGATTTTGCTCCCCACTTTATGATCCCTGTCTCAGGACACTCATAGTCTGGTTGTGCTACTCTTAGCATGATCAGGGAGTTCAAGGTGGTCTTCAATTTCCTTCCTTTTAGACTCTTTCTCCAGGAAACCATTTGATTTTAACCCAACTGGGAGAATCCCTATCTCACCTAGATCTGATGTTTTCATGTTAGAAACACATTTCTCCCTCAAGATTTTGTAATTGATGCCATGTTTAAACTGAGAACTGACCTTCAAATTCTTTCTAACTCTCACTGAATTCACAAGAGGTATCTGAATGGAAGTGGATTGCCTCCGTCATCTGAGGTATATAGCAACTCACTGCCCAGTGTCCTCAGTTTCTCTGTTCTTATCTCTTCTGTAGCTCTGCTTTATATGTCTCTGGCTTGTAAAAAAAATCAGTCATTATCATGCTGATAATGTGCCATTTATTTTTTTTAAATTTGATTAATATAAACAGCTACAGTGAAAACATTCAAAACAATTAAAAATATTCATTTAGGACTGGAATTACTGAATCAATTCTGTTGACCTAGTATTCATTATGTGTAGGATTCTTGAATCACAGAAACTTTTTTTTTATATATTAAGCAGCTCAAGTCAGTTCCCATATATTAGATTATATCAACTTGATTAAATTTCCTTTTATATATCTCAACTGGCAGTCATTTCCATGGGCAAAATAAAGACCTTTGAATTATCTTCTTATTTGATTAGGGCATGTTGTATTTTTAAAACCTCTTTCTCCCTCTTTTCTAAATCAAGATTTAGTCATCTTAATTAGAAGTGGTAGGCCCTACAGCCAAATTTTAAATCAAGCCAACAGCCCCAGTTTTTGAAATGGCAGTGGACATTGGTCTGAGGAGACCTTCCTTATTACCATTGGCTTTGGCAGAAGGAAGCAAAGCAATTACTATCACAGAGTAATTTAATACTGTTTTATTAAACAGGGTCTTTCATCTTGGTAAGGAGATCTGGGATTCATGAGGATGTCCATTTCCTGTGAAATACTATCCCATTTACATAGATTAATCCACAATATACAGTCATATTATAAAAACATAAAGGTATAAAGATGAACTCAAATCTGAGTAGAGAACAAATATAAAAATTTATTAACTTTAAAAATTATGATACTCTGAATTTGATAGTTAGATATACTTTTCCTCTTTTGTACCTGAGCTAATGTTCTGTTTTTTTTTTTTTCTAATGTCAGTTTCTTGACATGTTAGAACAGAGAAGATAAATTAAAACTGGTCCTGAATAGAGTTTAAGTCATGCAGATAGATTTAATTGTATAAAGGGATGCTTGTTTTTAAGCAGTAATTATTTGGTGTTTAAATGACATTCTCTGTTCAGTAAGTTTCCTGAAGAAATGGCATTTGGGCATTTTAGAGGATTTATATGAAAGGCAATATTTTTCTGTATTGTTTTCTATGTAATAGAAACATAAACCTTTTCTTACATTTCTTTTAATACCAACTATTATTTCTCCCAAAGGGAAACAAAAACATTAAATCACAGAGAAATGAAAGGATTTTCTTCTAAAACTAGATAAATATGTTTGTAATTTAATTACATATTTATTTTGTTTTTATACCTGAGGAGTCTTTTATTCCTATAGATCAGAGAATTTGTGTTATTTCATGTTTTCTGCATTATTTGGTCTATTTTTCATAAGTACATAATACATTTGCTGCATAGTGTTTAAGGCACAAAGTCATGTTCATTTGGTTTTCTGATTTTCAAATAGTATTTGGTTCACATCTCACTTAACCACACACAGCGTTTTCAGTCCTTGGAATCATTCTTTCCCCACATTCAGGGAGGTATACTTTGGTGTAAATAGAAGAGTCCCACTTTCATTCTTTCCGGGTTTTTTCCAGTGAATTGTTTAGATACAGGTAGAAGAAGTGGTTCCATTACTATGGTCAACTCCACCTCAGCTTGCTGACCATCACCAGATGGGTTAAAACTTTCTTTTCCGCCCCTACTTAGGAGTTCTGGCTATCAGTAGTAGCAATGGAGATGGCTGTCAGGAAACCGTTTTTGTTGTTGTTGGATCTAGAGAGCCTCTCTTCAGAGCGCTCATGTTTTTCCAAGACCCACAGTGGAACTCAAGACTTCACATTTTGGTAGATTATTTTCATGAGCACCATGAAATAAATGTCTGTCCAGTCTTGTCCATCTCCTTCACCAGGAAAGCAGAAGGGAGCACTTCTTCCTTAGTAGTTTTCTGATGTCTTGGAAATACACTATTGTTGTGCTTTGGCAAAACAAAGATATTTTTCATTTTTCTAGTGATTTCAGTCCTCACTATCTGGCCATGGTATCTACATGGGGCCACCAGATTGTTGGTAAACAGAACAGACCCAAGTGGCCAGATATGGGATCTGGTCCCTTCACTTGGCATATAGTTCTGAGTACTCTCCAAAGCTATGGAATAGTCACAATCCTTTTTTTCAAGATCATTTTGCTCCAGTTTTAGGAACTATAATACATGTGGTGGGAGATTATGCTTAGAAGGATCCGCAGCAATCAGCAGGGAAATTCCTACTATATAACAAGTAAATTTGCTCCAAACATGTTACACCTTTCTTTAAACAAAACTGAAACAAATTTAAATGGATGTTCACTCATCAAGGCTGTCATGAAATTAAATCTTTGTTATTTGGTGGCCCACTTTTTCCAGTTTCCTCAGGATGATACAGGATCCAGAGAACTTGCTTAGTCTAGAGGAGAGTTTCTCAATCTTGACATCACTGCCATTTTAGACCAGATAATTTTATTTTGTTTTATTTATTTTTGATTTTTTTGTGGGAAATGCCCTGTTCATGGTAGGATGTTTGGCAGAAATCCTAGCCTCTATTCTAGATGCCAGAAGTGCGAGCCACATTCCAAATATATGATCTGGGTGCTTAAGTGTGGAAGATGGAACTCTTCTTCACCATTTGGGACACAGAAAATTGTCTCTAGGCATTGACAAAAACCCCATCAGGAGGTAGTTGCTTCTGGTGGAGAATGACGGCTTTAGTACAATTGGGAAGGGAAGGGATCTAGTTTTATCCCAAGTTTCCATGGCTGCTTCTTGCTTTTGGCACTGACAATGTCTTCTTGTTGTCTGAAGGCTGTGCCTCCACTTCCCTTTTGCCCAGTTTTGAGGATTTGTACCACTGGTCCCAGCAAAAGTAATTGCTGCCTAAACTCTTCAGCACTCACACAGTGGTCTGACTTAAGGCTCTTATAAGCCTTGAGGTGCTATGTACCCAGGGTACCATCCTCCTTGAGAAATCTCATCTCTACTGTTTGGGGTTCCACCTTTTTTGAATTCAGATCTTTTCAAACTCAATTCTACATCTCTCCTTATCTTAAAAAACTCATACAATGCTGCCATGAAACTGGTTTAAGAGCAATTATTAATTGGGAAAAGTGGATCCATACTCACAGAACAAAAAGTCATGGTTTTCTTGTCAGCACCCAACATGGAAAAATTATAGTCTACTTGTCCTGTTTCTCTTGCTTACTCATTCCCTCCCCCTTCCCTCTCTCCCTCCCTCCCTCCCTCCCTTCCTTTCTTCCTTCTGTACTTTCTTTTTTTCCCCTCTTACTATTCCCCATTTCCTCTCCCTCCCTGGATTCTCTGACATTTGACTCATTCTCTTTATTATAGCATCCCTTCTCTTTCTTCTTCAAAGATAGAAGGTCTGAGCACAGAAAAATTTGACTATATGGGAAAGAATGGGAACCGTATATACCCCGCCTCTCTGTTGATTCACAGGAGTGTTAAGATAGAGGTTGAAAGTCACACACATTTTCCTAAGGAGAAAAAGGCTGCATGTGTTTGTATGGGACCCCAGACCACTTTTTTTTTTCTTCTGAGTACAAAATGTAATGTTGCAAAGATTTACAATGCCAGTAAAATGGTTTTCTTCTTTATTTTTTCAGGATCATTTGGTTTCTGTTCTTCAGCTGGCAGAAAACCCTGTCTGAACCTTGAAGTCAAGAGCTCTGGCTTACCTCCAAGGGCTAAGAGGGAGCAGGTTAATGAGAGAAATGTACAGTTTAGTGGAAATATTTTGCCACGGGAGGGGTGGCTACTATCATTTTTTGGAACATTAAAAAAAAAAAAAACCTTTTGAATCAGCATGAAGAATGGGCCAAGATTGAGGCTCATCCATAAATGTAAGATGGAAAAATTCTGGCAGTTTCCAAGGCTGGAAAATCACCAATTTCCCTTTTCCTTATTAACAACAGGAGGCTTATTTAGCCCTTGCATAATATAGTGATCGCCTTCTCAGCCCTTTCCCAAATCTAAGTTCCAGGTCACCATTTTGGAACTAGTCTCCAAATTGCCTCACCCAGGACCCCCCCCCCCCCCCCCCCCCGCCATGGGCTCTCAGGGCATTGTTGATACAGTCCTGCCGGCTGCCTGTCCTCTGACTCTCTCCTCCCTGGTCTGACCATGGGCATTGGGCATTGGCCACAGAAGGGCCCCCACTGCTGTAGGACTGGATGCTCCAGGCCTACATTTCCCTAAGGTGTGCCCTGGTGATGAAGTCAGTCTTCCAGGGTGGGAGAAAAAGGCTATGGGCTTTGAGTCAGGCTCTTACTGGGCATTCAACAAATGGTCGTCCATTTGGGGTAGTCTGTAATGGGGGGAAATGACTCCAAGCTTACCTTCCATATGCTTTGCTTTTTTGTTCAGTTCATTTGGATCCTTTCTAGGTAGTGATCTGGCATAACTCATAGAGAAGTTGTACTTCACCTCAATGCCATGGTGACATCTGCTCTGAATTATGTGCCCCCAAAGACTGAATCTGGCTGTACTGGAGCTCTTGATCTCATCCTTACCTTGATCACTGCTGAAGGGCAATTTGACTCCTGTGCTTACTTTTGCTGATGCTCAACAGCCTGCGCAGCCTGTCAGGTAACTTTCACCCAAATTCATAAGCCAATAATATCTCAAATGATGTTGCCACGTGTAAAAACAATTTAAGTTAACTCATACTACACTCAGGTATGGAAAGAAAATAGAGCTACAGAAACATTTTCAGTAAAATATTCCAGATATGTGGAGGCAAAGATATGAAGGAGACTATGGTGAACATAAATACACCTAAGAAATTAAATAACATTGATCCTTGAGGTTTCTCTACTCCCTGTCCTCTGTACTTCACCCCCATTTTATTTCTCTCTCTGCTATCACAATTAACTACCCCCTCTGAATTTGACTGAATCATTCCATATTCTCTATATTTCTTTCATTTAACTTCATATTTATAGAGTTTGAATGGTAGTCAAGCTTGGTAGTTGTTATAGTTTGGATCTAAAAATGTCCCCCAAAGAGTTTGTGTATTAGGCAATGCAAGAAGGTTCAGAAGTGAAATGATTAGGTTGTGAGAGTTGTAACCTAATCAGTGGATTAATCCATTTGATTGATTAATAATTTGAATGGGCCACTGGGTTGTGACTATGGACAGGTGGGGCATGGCTGGAAGAAGTAAGTCACTGGGGGAGTATCCTGGGCTACATATGTTTTGGTCCCTTCTTCCCTATCTCTCTGTTCTCTGCCTGCCGTGAGCTAAGCATCTTTTCTACACCATTCTTGTTTTTTTGGGGGCGGGATGGGGGGGAGGTGTACCGGGGATTGAAATCGGGGCACTCAACCACTGAATCACATCCCCAGCCCTATTTGTGTGTGTGTGTGTGTGTGTGTGTGTGTGTGTGTGTGTGTATTTTTATTTAGAGACAGGGCCTCACTGAGTTGCTTAGTGCCTCACCATTGCTGAGGCTGGCTTTGAACTTGCGGTTCTCCTGACTCAGCCTCCCAAACTTCTGGGATTACAGGTGTGCACCACCATGCCTAGCTTCTACACCATTGTGCCAAAATGTTCTGTGTCGCCTTAGAGCCAAAGCAATGGAATCACCAACTATGGTCTGAACCTCTGAAACAATGAGCCCAAATAAACTCTTCCTCCTCTAAATTGTCCTTGTGGGTATTTTGGTCACCGTGACAAAAAGCTGATGAGTACAGTAGTTAAGAGCATAGATTCTGAACCAGACAGCGTGGAATTGAATCCTGGGGTATATGTACTACATGTGTTGTCTGTAGAAGTTATTTAACACCTTCACCTATACTTCAGTTTTTTTTTTTAATCTGTAAAATGAGGATACTATTACTGTCAACTAGTTAAAGCTATGAAGAGTAGTTCATTTAGTATATGTAAGATCTTAGAATAGTACCTGGTGCCTAGGAAGCTCCACATTAAATGTTTGCAGTTATTATTATCTTAAAAAATTTTGCATGTTTTGAACTTCATATAAATAATATCATGATATATAACTGTGTATCTTTTTGTAGCTTAATCTGCTTAATTTTATGTTTGTAACATTCATTTATTAATATGTACAACTTTATTTTATGGTTTTTCATTGTGTGATTTTACTCCAATTTTTGATCCATTCTCTTATTGAAGGACATTTGGGCCATCTTCACATTTTTGCAATAGCAATTCTTCTATAAATGCTCTTTTATGTGTCTTTTTTATGCTCAGAAGCAAGATTTTTTTCCCTAGGGCTTTTACACAGCAAAAGAATTTGTGAGTCTTAGTTTATTAAGTAATGAATAAATGTTTTCATAGTCCAGCTTCCCCAGCCCCATGAAACACATAATCTCTGTATATAATGGAGACATTTTAGCTTGTTGATTCGTGGTAAGCTGGTCTCTTTTGGTTTAAATGGTGTATTTTGGTATGATTATTTCAGGATAGATGCTAAACGTTCAATTTCTCTTCCTTCCCCCATCTCTTGCGAAGGTGGCCTTTAGGGCTTCCTGGTCCTGTGGTGGTTTAGGGGGAGGCAAACCCCTCAGCCTCCCCATTGGACCTTTTGCTCTCCGTGGGGCCTTTCTGACTGCTGGGTCTCTCTCTGAGCTTGCTTCCACTACTGGATATTGTGGTTTGATAGTTTTTATTGATTATGAAGTTGTCACTTATTGAAACTTATTTGTTCTAATCTCAGATCTCTACTGTTTCCTAAGGTATGCCCTGGTGATGAAATTGCTTTTGCTGGTACATTTAATAACTCTGCAGTCCCCACGCCACACTCAGGCAAATGGAGACTTCTGGGGTTTTTGTAGGAACTGGGCAGGCTAGGGGGAGAGGCAGGAGCACTTCTGTGGTTCAGAGAACTACTGCTCACCTGTGTGAGGGTGCACATGGTTGCTCAAGGGGATTTTTCTATACTCCCTCCCCCATACACACAAGGTTGGAAGGCATCCCATTGATGACCTCTGGTTTCTTCTAACTCTCTGGATGCTTCTATTATGGCTTTCTTTGAGGTTCTATCCCAAGAAGGGGAAAATATTCATATTTGATTTCTCAATTTTATCATTTTCTGCTGTTTATAACTTTGAATTCCTCCTTCTTTTCCTCTTTGGAAAGGGCTTCCTATGGCCTGTCTTCTTTATTCTGATGGGCATTTACCTTGCCCCCTTCTATTTGGCCCAAATAGCTGTCAGAGTGTAGAAAGAGAAAAGCTGCTCCAAGGTTAAAGAACACAGAAATGAGTTAATCACAACATTGAACCTACTATGCAAATGCCAGAACATACTTTTATTTATTATGATTTTTTTTTACTTTTTATTTTTGGTACCAGGGTTTGAACTTGGGGTGTTTAACCACTGAACTTCATCCCCGTCCCTTTTATTTTAGGATAGGTTCTTGCTGAGTTGCTGAGGGCTTGATTAAGTTGCTGAGCCTGGTCTTGAACTTGCAATCCTCCTACCTCAGCCTCCCCCGCTGCTGGATTATTAGCATGTGCCACCATGTCCAGCTTCAGAAGATACTTTAAGTAAGTACAACAGTACTCCTCAGAAAAATAGGACTGGAAATTTTAATTTGAATGTGTTTGGGAAATAGAAACATGTGATTGTTGTAATTTTTATTCATTATGGGACTGTGAGATACTTTTGGGAAACTGAGGGGCCACAAATATAGCTTCATTGAGTAATTATTTTATATACAACAAGGAGAGCTTCTAGCAGCCAGATATCTTCAGTCTAGAGGTATCTGTGCTGCAGGACATAGCATCAGAGATTACTGGAAGCAATGGAGGACTGGGTGTCACAAACCTCAGGGTGGCTGGTAGAGAAAGTCAGATGCATGGCAGAGGCATGGCCCTGTTTTCCCTGTGGCCATCAGAACAGGTGCCATCATTCACCGATGGGATCTATCACCATTGCACACGGACAGCAGGTGCTGCTTCAGGCAGATCTCTGCTATGATCGCTGTGCCAATGATTTATATGCCTCTCAGAATAAGATATTTCATGTCTTTTGCCTCATAATCATAGGCTAAAGGAATTAAGGGAGAGGGAGAAGTCAAGGTGACCGTTTCAGGCAGTCATTATCTTACTCACTAACAAAAAATGCCTATAAACTTGCTAATATTATTATAGGCTAGTTAGTTTAAGCAATTGCTACATTTCAGCGGTGCCTGGGGCAAAGGGCTATATATCCCCTTGTATCTGCATGTGGCTGCTCTCACAGAGTATCAATGAATTGATTCAGGTGTGGTAAATGAGAAGGCCATTCAGAGTATTCCATGGCAGAAGCAATTTCACGAGAAGAGCCCAGAAAGCTAACCGAGGAAGCACTTTGGTCTTTGTGAAAACCTACTCTTAAGGTATTACTTATGGGAAAAAAGCATTAGGATCTAACATTCAGAAACGAAGGAGGAGTCTAGCTGCTTGCAGGAAAGGCACAGGTTAATTAAAGATTCAACATTTTCACCTCCGAGTGCAGGATAATGTTAGCGAACCAAGTGCCAATTTCATAGACTGGGCTTAATGATTTGATGATGAGTCATCCTGGGGTTTTTACCAGTTGGGAGATAACAGAAGAGAGAAATAAAGGTAGTTGGAAAGGAAGGAAACAAAGGCTATCTCTGCAAGACATTTTAACTCTTTCTCACTCTAACAAAATTGCATGAATTTCTGGAAATAAGCAGATGCTGTTAAGTTGAAGGTCCTATCAAAAGTTTTCGTGTATATTTATGTATGTAAAAAAAATGTATCTTACAAAATCATAAAGGAAAAGTTCCAGTGGATGCATTAAAATAGATAATTAAAACATGCTCAAATAGTTTTAAAGGGGCAGATAAGGAAGAAAGAAGTAATAAAAACCATTGAGGACAAAAAGATAACTAACAAATCCAAACCCCTCTCTTTCTCTCTGAAGCACACACACAAAACACACACACACACACAAACGGCATTGTTTCCTACTTAATTTGACCAGTGGTTTTGGCCATGTTTCCTAACCTGTTAACATTCCATTTCCATATTTATAAAGCTAAGTTCGTATTGCTGGCTATTTATCTTGCTGAAGGGTTAGGAGGGTTAATGGACTCTTACATGGGTCCTGAATATCAACCTTCCAAAGTGCAGACTCAAACTCCATCTTCCACACCAGACCATAAAAATCTACTCTATGAAAATGAGGGGGAGGGAGGCTACATTTTCTCCTCTAGCATTTGCACATGTCACCCATGACACTTAGCTCTGTTACTGAGGATCCTTTCCTGTGCTGTAACTCTCCTCTGCTTTTCTGAGAATTGGGCTTTGGAATTGGGAACTGATGTGTATTCTACTAGTTGGTGTTGACAGATTTTTATTATATTGAGATCAGAGAATATTTTAGCAGCGTGCATGTGAGAAGGCAAGCAAGACAGAGAAAGAATAATGTGCTGGAGTGTTAAGACAGCAGTGCATACCCAGGAATATACAGTGTGCAGAAGCAGCACAGGACCAGGGGCAATACTGTACAGAATACAAGTCCCCAGTGAGAAATCTGAATCCATGTGATTAGCATCAGTAGGAGTAAAACAAATGATCTTTTCAAAGGAGAGGTAGCCAGAAATTTCCCATTGTTTCCTCTATGCATTGCCTGCTGATCCTTTATCAGTTTTCTTTCCCTGGGTCTGGAAGGTTCTGGGGGCTGATGGTTGTCAGCAGACCGCTCTCCTCTCTTCCTCTGCTCCCCACAATGGTACTAAAGGGCTCCAGTTATGAAAAGCAGACTCTTCTTGGGGAAGAGCTAAATAATTTTCAAGGGGACCTAAAATAATTCAGTTCAGCAAAATACCGTTATGATTGGCCAGCTTAAAAAAAAATGCTGCTGAGCTGGCTATAATTCAACTGCCTCCTTTAACAGCTCTGCCATTTAAATTGCATTTGAACACTGAAAACAAATATGCTTCTGTTGTACGTCTGCAATCTTTAATAGAGCTTCAAAGTTCCAGAGGAAAATACTGCATTGCAGTTCTCCTGTGTTTGCAGCGAATCTCTGTTGGCATGTGGCTGCAGAGGAGGGGCCCCCACAAAGGCAGCCTGTTTTCAGCTCCACTCAGCAGATCCCTCAGCTCCAGAATATAATGAGAAAAGTATCCTCGGCTTGCTTGGGGGCACAGGAGGCTGGGGAGAGAAGGCTAGATATGCAGGTACTAATTAAACAGGTTTCGTTATCTTCGTTATTTATTTAAAGAATTGTTAGACAATAAATGTATTGTCTGCTTGTCAGACAATACATTTTCTTTAAATAGCTAGGCCTTTTTTTTTTGAATTCTGGAAAATTTATGAAGCAGATTCAAGATGACAGATATATCCTGGCCGTTTTCACAAGACTTGCTTAATTTTAACCATAGCAGATGGACATCCCATGTCTTGCCCATCACCGACTGGCCGAAGAAAGGCTGAGCAAGCTGAGTTAAATTTGGGTGAAAGATTTATAAGATGATGATGTTCATTCATTCACTCACTCACGTATGCATGCATTCATTGCATATTTCTACCATATTCTCGGTTTGAGAGCTGCAGGAGTGATAAACAAGACCCAAGTTGTCAATGTCAGGAGTCGCTTTCTAATCTCTGCCAACTAGCAGTTCTCAAGGATGATTAGAGGTCTCCTCAATCTCTCCCCTTCCTTTGCTTTCCAGGACCCCCAGTGTTTTAGTCCTGCCAATGTTGTTTTAGGTCACTTTTCTTTAAATTTCAGATGCTAATTCCATTTGTTAAGTAGGGAAGTATACTTGAAACATACATATATCCCTTTTGCCAAAACTGGTTTGTGATTTAGGTAATATTACTACCTCATTAAACCACAAAGGTAAAGTGACTTGCTTGAAGGTCATTCAGCTAGTGAGTAGCAGAGCAGATGACAACTGCTAATTGTGTATTTCCAGTCCCCAAGGTGGTATGATAAGAGCTCACCTTGGCTTAGAAAAAGCAGAACACAAACAGCAACTTCTGGCTGGGATCCTTAAAGGCAAATCAGAAGTCAGCTAGAGATGGATTATTTTACACTTTGAACTCACTTCTGAAGATCCTTTCAGTCTTTCTGTGGCACAGGTTGAGTATCCCTTATCTGAAATACTTGGGACCAGAAGTAGTTTTTTTGTTTGTTTTAGATTTGGGAATAATTGCATAAACATATTGAGACATCTTGGGAGAGAGATGGGACTGAAGTCTAAATTCAATATTCATTAATGTTTCTTGCATACCTTATGTACCATAGTCTGAAGATAATAAATTTTATATAATATTTTTCATGCACCTGAGTTTTGGCTATAATGTATCACATGAGGTCAGGTGTGGAATTTTCCAGTTGTTGGCATCATAAAAAGTTTCTGATTTTGCATTTTAGATTTCAGACTTTTGGATTAGAAAAAAAAGTTTCTGATTTTGCATTTTGGATTTCAGACTTTTGGATTAGAAAAAAAAGTTTCTGATTTTGCATTTTGGATTTCAGACTTTTGGATTAGAAATGTTCAAACAGTAGTAATTTTGGCTCATGGATGCTTAACTGCACTAAAGATATAATTTGCCAAAGGTTTGCCTTTTCTTTCTGTTTCCTGCCTTCAGTGAATCTTGTTATCAGCTGCCCTTATTATTGAGTGTTGTTTATTTTAAATAGTTGTGATGATTTCCTCCTGAAAAAAATCCACCTGCAATTTTGTTTTAGCTACGCAGAGAACTCCTCTTTAATGGTATAAAGAGAATCACAAAAAAATTTTTTTACTGTATGAGACTTGTGTTTTTTCACAACATGTGGCTTCTAAAAATCTGGCCTTGAGTTTAAACAGACAGGCCTTGGCTATTAATCCAAAAGCAGGTTTGTCTGAGAAAAACTGTTTTGCAGCTGAGAGCAGTTTGAAAGGGGCTCTTGGTGAGCTTTTGTTCTTGCCTGTTTAACAGCTTAAGGTTTAGAGAAGCCTATGTGAGTTCACCTTTTGCATTTGAGTCCAAAAACTGAATCCATTAAAGGGCTCTCTTGAGCCTGCAGTGAATTTCATTGCTCCTAGGAGGACGCTCCAGGCTCACTTAACTGGTTTGAAATCGCATGGCCTCAGGCTTCACCGTCTTTATTTGGAGGAGAATGGGAATGGGGAATTAGTTCAAAAGCCACAACCACTTTTTCCCTTTTGTCTCTAATGTCTGTTGTTCAGCAGCAGTTCCACACTACTTGCTATATTTTAAGAACTATTCCAGAGGACCTAGGTCATAGCAGTTAGAATTAATATCATTCTATCACTATCACCTTTTCTCTTACTTCTCATATTTGCAAGTATGTAATCCATATGTATGTGGTTTGGAAATTTGGGGAATGCAAAAATACTACACTCCTCTCCATGAATTTTTATTTGTTTTTGTTTGTGATTTTTGGAGAGAGAAAGAGAAGGAAAATAGTGAATATAGAGAACAGAGGAAAGGTGGGGCTTTAAGGCTAGATCATGTGGAAGATAATTGTAACTTCTACAGAAGGGTGGAGAGTTAGGGGACAGGATATATCCATGGAGGTTGATGTGTGTGGTTGCTTAACTGCTCAGAAATGTTATTTTTTCCCCCTATTGATTCATAGTTGTTATAGTTTGGATATGAGGTATCCCCCTAAAGCTCATGTGTGAGACAATGTAAGAAGTTTCAGAGGAGAAATGATCGGATTGTGAGAATCTTAAACCAATCAGTGAATTGGGGGTGTGGTTATGGGGGTATATATTTTGTATATGGAGCGAGAGTCTCTCCCTCTCTGCTTCCTGATGTGAGCTGCTTCCCTCTGCCACACTCTCCCGCCATGATGTTCAGCTCATCTCGGGCCCTTAGAAATGGAGCTTTCTATGGACTACGACCTCTGAAACCGTGAGCCCTCAAATAAACTTTTCCTCCTCTATAATTGTGCTGGTCAGATCCTTTAGTCACAGCAATAAACAATAATCAATGGCTGTACCTGCTCCATTAAGCAATGCAGGACTATCTGAGCTTAGAAACTACTTTGAACAGATTTAGAGAGGGGCTGCTCATATTGGAAATCTGGTATTGTGTTTCGGTATGAAACAATGACTAGTCCTTTCAGCTACATAGGCCAGACCAGATAGGAAGAGGTGGGAAGCAAGTGATATCATAGTTCTAAGGCTGAAGTTGGAACTCTGTAGAGGTGGGCCAGAGGGCAGTGGCTGCAGAATACTACTCCAGAAGTAGTACCATCTGGATTCTAATCCCGATTGCATGCTGTAAATAATAGCATAGCTTTGATTAGACTACTCTTTAGCTTAAGAATCCTCATTCATGAGTCAGTAATAATGAGATTTTTTTGGGATTTTTAAAGAGGATTAATGATATAATAACTACTTAAACTTAGTAGTAGGCATACCACTACTACAGGTCCCAGTCTTCATTGTCATAGGTGAGGCCATCAATGGGGCTATGTGAAATGGCTGTTGGGCAGAAATGAGCACACTGATTGCTTCCAGGACTTGTCTAGAAAAGCTTCATGTGCAATCTTCAGATTCTTTTCCCCTCTTTTCCTATCTGTTTCCTCCATCTCCTGGTTGCCATGGCAGTAAAGGATCTCAAAATATAAAAGAGTAGTTGAGCAAGAATTTGAAAGGAGCCTGGTTCCCTGGATGACTATATGGATACGAGCACCCCTTGATCTCTACCTCTGTCACCCACTGGGCTCTAGCTAAGAATAAGTGTGATTGTGTGAGACCACTGAGACACCTAGGAACTTTCACTATACAACACAGTATGTGGTAATAGTCTGAAATTCCATGTATAAAAAACATTCTTATATTAATTTTTTAAAAAAAATATTTTTTAGTTGTTGATGGACCTTTACCTTTTTATTTATTTGTATGTGGTGCTGAGACAGCGTTGACTATGACTTGATAAACAAGTACTTGGTAAGATGGATGGAGGTAAACATTATTGCAGTATCAGATGCAAACAACATGAATGGGAACTAATCTAGGACTGAGTGTCAAAATGAAAGGGATTGGCTCTTTTTAAAAAGTCTGCTGAATACAACTCCTCTAGTAAATGGAATCCAACAAAAACAAACAAATAAATCATAACCCCCCCTTGTCCTCCATTAATGCCAAAGATGATATTTTGCCTGCCTTACTGAAGACTAAGCAGGGTATTTTAAAAATCATATGGATTACGAGAAGGAAAAAAAAAATCAAGGGGGAAATAACTAGGAAGGTCAATTAGCATGTGGAAGGTTGGACCAGTTGGAGCTTTGGATGAATATGCTGCTGTCCGTGGTTAAAGACCTCATTCTGCCCTATTCTCCTTGGCCTTCTGTGGCTTGATACATGTGTTAAACGGAATTCAGAGTGCAGATTCTTCCAAGCAAGGAAGGGAACAGGTGAAAGACCAGAGTCTGCAAGAAGAAAGAGAAGAAATTTAATCCCTTAAGAAGAGTTTAAACATGCGAAGAGTGAAAAGGGTGGTGGGGCAAGGAGCAGCTCATTATTCTCTAATCTTCATAGCACCTGAGCTCTGGTTAGGAATCTGAACAAGGCACTTTGAGGTTTCTCTTTCCAGCACTCTCGGGTCACTTATGTAACTCAAGAGTTTTCAGATTCAAAAGTGTCTGATTTCTATATTGTTGCCAGCATGACTCAACCTCTTCACTGACTTTAATGGGCATTTTAAGTACCTTAATTTATTTCCAACTATCAAAATTGTTTTCAAACCTCTTGTTTAGTTCAGAGATTACTCTCCCACTTAAATTTTGCTTTAGATTGAAGGACAGAGGAATAACATTGGTTAGCTCAAGTCTGATACTCTGGGGGAGTGGATCTGAGCTGCGGTGGTGAAGAGTCTGTGGCTATGATGGGGATTTGGTGGGTTTTGTATCTGATGTCTGAAAGGCAATAAGGGCTCTATGTTAGTGATCAGACTTACAATTGCTTCCAAAACCAAGCGAAGGAAGCCTTGAAATTGCAAATTAGACCCAATGCACACAATGCAGATTTAAAGAGATAGAAGTCAACGGATTGTGCTGAAGTCTGCAAGTTAAGTTTAATATAAATTAGACTTAGATTCCTCTTGTATTTTCTTTACCTGAATTTCTTGAATGCTTCATCTTAGTTCCTACCATGTGCCAGGCACTGTCCAGATACAGGGGACCCTCATTAGTCATGGGACTAATGAATCCTCAATAGCCATCTTCTATTTGTGCTTCCCTTTTCATTCATGTATCAGTCCCTTTCTTGTCTAACTTCTGTACTGCTCCTTGACAGACTTGTCTCCTAGTGTCAAGTTAGTAGTACCTTTCAAGTTCCTAATGCTATCTTGACATTTATAGTTGCTATAACCATTCTCCCAAGAATCATATTTTCAGCATGGTGAGAGGGTAGAGCTCAGCTATGGGAGATAGGGTGGAGACACTGAGGCACTAGCAGGTGATAGAACACAGTTTCACATTTGACGTAAGTACCAGGGAACCTGCAGATGATTAAAACATGTCTCCTCATAAGACTTTCCAAAAATGCCACAATCGTAAAGAGCCTGACAATATACCTCATCCAGTTCTCCAAGAACCAGAATTCTTCTCTACCACTTCTTCCTCCAGTCTAGATCCAGCCTCTGCTTTCATGTCCAGGGACAGGGTGCTTGCATGGCAATGTATTTATGGATTTCTGTAACTATTCTGTAGTTCTTCTGTATGTTGAACTGTATCTCCATTTGTATAACTTTCTATGATCCTGTGTTTCATTCCTTTAGAAACAGAAATATGTCCTATTTTTTCCCCTCTAGCAATTGTATCAATAAGAACTTTTTCTATACATCCAAAGTCTAACCTTGATTGGCTTAAGAAAAAAGGAAGTTCATTGGAAGGAGCTGACCTAATGGGATCCAAGGACAGAAATACACTTGGGCCTCATCAGAGACGCAGAATCAGAGACTCAAAGTGGTCAAGATTCAGTCATGTCTCTCATCAGTGCTCTGCTCTTACTTGTTTCTCTTCCCTTTACCCATCATGGCCTCTCTCCATTTCTGATCTCCTTAAATTCATGTGGCAGACAACATGATCACTAGTAGCTTCCAAGTGTTATATGTTCCAGGTCCTCATCCATTTCTTTCTTCTTCCTCTCCCTTTGCCCCTCCTCCTCCTCTTCCTGCTCTCTCTCCTTTTTCCTCTTTGTCCTGTAATCCCAGAGGATAAAGTTCTCCCCCGGAAGAAATCTGCTCTTTGTAGTCTGGGGTGTGCATGATCATGGTCCTTCCTCCTGCATGTGGGAAAAAGAGAGGAAGAAGAGCAGTTTTCAGGAAAAGAGCACAGGGCAGCCAGTTCTATATGTGTGTCCTACAAATATCACACGGGGATATTTGAATACAGAGATCCTTCTCCCCTAAATCATTTCTCCAATTTCCCCAGTCTTTTCCCAAATCATTCTTTTTCCTCGAAGTCACCTCCATTTTGCTCTCTTGCTCTTTCAAATTTTATCATGAAAATGTTCCTTCTAGAACTCATTCTAACAGAGCCGATCAATATAGAGTTAAGGTCACCTCAGCAAAAATTGGAGGTCTTCTAAGAGGTCATTTTCTTTAGGACATATTACTTCACCTGCCCTGGAAGTTTCCATTAATGGTAGGAGTTATGATTCCGAAGAAATTTTTCTATATAGAGACTTCAGGATGAAAGACTGAATAATGACATTGGCCAAGGACGATGTGAATCCAAAGCAAAGTGAAATCCTATTAATAATCTCACTGGAAAATTTTGCCCTGAGAACACTGAGCTATTACTTATACCAAAGCTTTTAGAGACATATTGTCTCCTTTAGTAGTTAAAATTCATGAGCTACAAATGGTAAATGCATTTAGCCCATATTTTTTCTTTATATACTATATATCTCATATACAGCAGTGCTTAAATGGTACTTTAAAATTACTTTATGTTTATAACTCGTTTAAGTTTCATTATTTCTTAAATAACAAAATCATCTTCACCATAGTACTATTTTATTTAATTCAGTAAATCATTTGTTGAGAACCAACTAAAGGCACGTGGAGAAGATGTTCCATGAGGTCCGAGGGCTGTGGAGGTGAATGTGGCTTTTGAATTTCAGTAGCTTGTAGTCTGATGATTTGTATATATTTTTGCATACATACAAATAATAATGAGAGTTACATAATAGACTCACCTAGGGATGTTACAAAATCAGAAAACATATATAAATATAGGGTGATATGGAGGGGAATTGAGCTACAGTTTTTTTGGGTTAAATAGACTCTCTTCAACCCAGCCCATATCACACACAATCCTATGTTACTTAAACAAGTTATATATCCTGAGAAGAATAGGCAGAACAATATTTATTTGATGATGCTCTTGTGAGAAGTAAATAATTTTGTGAAATTATCCAACATGCTGTTTTATTTGTTCAACCCAAGAACAATTAGAAGCATCCAGTGTGTTGGATAATTCAGATAAAGAGCAGCCAGTCATAAAGCAATCTAGTAAGTGCTGGTGCCCAGAACTGGATTAAAGAGTTTGAACTTTTGTACTATTTTGAAATTGGAAGTTTCAATTAAAAGCATAAAATGTCAAATTTCCCATTTAGAGAAATAACTCTGGTTATAATACAGTTTGTGAATTTGGGGAGGCTGAGTCCAGAGGACAAGAGACTTGTTTATAGCTATTCCAGAAATCCTAAGCAAGTGATGATCACAGACATCATTGACAGAGACAAAATAGGACTAAGTAAAAATAGGACTGAAGAGGAGGATGTTGGCATAGGATTTACCAAGCAGTGGCTTCCTGGAGGGTTGCATGTAGAAAAAGACAGAAAGAAAGGAAGAAAAATGGTTCCAAGACTTAGATGATAAGGGATATGGGAGAAGGGTAGGTTTTGAGTGAAGGATAATGAGTCCTTTTTGGGACATGTTGAATTTGAGGTACCTGTGGAACATGAAGGTGGGGATTTCTTGGTGCTTACTTGGATCTAGAAGAGAAGGGCTAAGGAGAGAAGTCTGACTTGGAGATATGCCCTAGGCTCTGAACATTCTCTGGTAATCCCCTAGTTGCCATGCCTCATAATCCACACATAGAGACTCTAGTGAGTAGTATGCACTCGGATTACATACTGGTAACCTGCAATCAACAGGATGAAAGGGCTGATCTTCTCTTTCATGAGTTCATCTAGAAGTTTCCCCATTTACCAGAGAATCACTCACCTGATCATCATTCATTGCCATCTAGTAGCAAAACTGTCAGCAACACACTGTCCACAGGCACCAGACTTAGAGGCTAATTAGTCAAATGTGGTCACATTGGGTCTGATGAATCTCAGGAACAGAAAAAGAAAGTCTCTGCTCCAAAAATGGTCACAAAGACACTGTTAGACAAGAAAAATGGTTAAAATTGTGACTTAAAAAATTATTGTTCAGAGACTTAAAAATTTCATCAAACATTCCAGGAAATCAGAAGCTTCTGGTAATGCGTGAGTCACAGGGAAGGGATACTTCATCTCCTGGCCTAAGGTTGACTGTCTAATGTGGAAAATCATCTTTGCCTTCTCTCCACTGAACTCTCATATCCAGTCAGTTGCCAAGTGTTAGTAATTTGACCTTGTAGATGATTCTCATCTGTCTCTCTCTTCCTTTCAATTCCTTGCTCGGCACTAATTATCTCAACTTGAATTTTCACACTAGATTCATTTCTACCCTCAAACCATTCTGCATGCTACATCACATTAATTTTCCTAAGTCACTGGACAAAGTCCAGGCTGGCATTTGGATTACTCAACAGTACCCCTAACCTGGGTTTTATAATTCATTTGTTCACTCAAAAAATATTGTATATACAATTGAGAAGGTGGAGTTTTTCTAAACGTGTCTTGTGTTGTCTTCTACCCATGTTTTTTTTTTTCCTGTTTTTTCTAACTTATCCTATCTCCATCTTTTCCTGTACCTCCCTTTCCCCACATTTGACACCCAGCTTAAATATCTTTTAATTAGAATATATATCTTTATTGAACTAGAGGGAAATTCCTCTTTTTAAAAAAATTATTATAAATAATTTACCAATATTTTGAGGAATTTATGTAAAAATGCTATTTCCTCTGATTAAATATAAACTCTTTTCGGGTAGAGAAATACTATTGTTTTATTTTTGTATCCTGTGCAGTACTTTACTCACTATAGGTACTTATTAAAGGAACTGGTGAACACATAATTGAGGACATATGTTATGAAACTTTATTTCAAACTTATCCATTTTGGTATTCCGAAGCAAAGTCCCTCCTCTCTCTAGGAACAAAATTTGCCAGGAGATTCTGAAAATAGTTTTCCTGCAAGTGAGTGTTATACTTTGTTGAAGCCATTGAAATTCAATTATTCGAAGAACATTTATTGAGAACTTATTATATCTTAGACACTGTGGCAGGCTCTGAAGTTACAGAACAAGGAGTCCCTGCCTCAGAGAACATCGGGACTGAAGGTTCTGTAATAAAAGCAGACATGCAATGCTGTTGGAATCCTGAAGAGGGAGCTCCAACCTTTTCTGGGGAAGGTGGAGAAAGGAGCCACAAATCACTGGGTACAACACCTAAGTTTCTTGCCAACACAGGAGTTTCCTTAACATTTACTCAACAGTAGTTATTGGGTACCAATGCTGTGTGTGTGCACTTTTGCAGGGACTGAAATGTAGTTGATTGTTTACACAAGATTCAAGAATATTGTGGCAGGTATTGTTCTAAGTACTTTATAGACAATATCTTATTTAATACTCATGATGATTTTGTGGAGTTTTCATGAGTATATGTAAAGTAGTACATATTTCACAAAATTGTCATAAAAACTCTAGGTAGAAGAAGAATAAGTTATTTTCTTATAGTCAACATTAACTGGCAGAACTGGAATCTAAACATGAACATTCTGATTTTACAGTGTATCTTCTTAACTTTAATCTTACCTTAATTATCATATAACCTAGAAAGACTATATGTTTTGAAGTTACTCCAATAATAAATAATGTGATATTTAAATTTTTAAAATTGGTTTAAACAAGCCTAAAGAGACAGTCTTTTTTTTTTTTTTTTAGGATGAAAAATAGGCCCAACATAGTTAAAGCAAAAAAGCGTACTTTTTATTATTCAGGTACTGTAAACCAAATCTTGCCCCCCAAATTTTAAGGTATGTATAAACATGGAAATATTATAAATATGGGAGGAGAAAAATCACATTATATTTCCATTCTAAAAGTAGTCATATAATTTCACTTTATTGTTATATTTTCTTCGTGTATTATTCAAGATTTAACTTCTGCTCAGGACCATTTAAGAATAAGATTTCTGCTTCTGAGAACTTTGAAAATTATCATTATTATTTGCCTTCCCCCTTAGGTGTTGTTTTGATAGGAAGGACATTTTTAAATTATGAGCATGAAGTGTTCTCATTTAAGTTTCAGAAAAAAAAAAAAAAAAAAAAAGATTTCCCTCTTTTTTATGTGGCAGCCAATTTCTAATAATGTGATGTTTTCGCAATATTTGATCATTTTTATTATAGTGAAATATAAAGGCTTCACCATTTTTAGGTATACAGTTTGGGATTAAATGTAGTCAGAAATTTGTGCACCCATAACCATGATCCGTCTCCAGAATGCTTTTCATTTTGGAAAACTCACTCTCTACAGCCATTAAACAAAAACTCTCTTTCCACCTCAAATCCTCTGAAAACCACCATTCCTGTGTCTATAATTTTGACTGCTCTTAGTACCTCACATAAGTGGAATCAGAGTGTATCTTTTTATGAATTCTTGCATGTAGCATAATACCTTCAAGGTTCATCCTTGTTGTAGACTTTTCTACAGAATTTTCTTCCTTTTCAAGGCCAAACAATGTTTCAATGCATGTATTACTCACATTTTACTTATTTTTCTGCCAATGGTTTCTTGGATTGTTTGCATGTTTTGACAATTATGAATAAGGCTGCTGTGAACATGGATGTAAAAATATTTGTTCAAGTCCTTGCATTCAATTCTTTTATATACCCCAGAGTGGAATTGCTGGATTATGTGATGATTTTATTTCATTTTATTTTTTGTTTTGTTTTTTTGTGAAACAGCCATACTGTTCTCCATGGGGGTTGTATCAGTTACATTACCACCAACAGAATACAAGGTTTCCACCACTTCACATCCTCATCAACACTGAATTTTTGTTTTCTTTTATTTATTTGTTTGTTTTTATAATAGCTGTAATGGGTGTGAAGCGGGATCTCATGGTCATTTTGTTTTATACTTCTCTCAAGGCATAAAACCTTTTTCATGTGCTTATTAGCCATCACTGTCTTTTTTGGAGTAATATGTATCCAAGTTCTTTACCCATTTTTGAATCATCTTCTGTTGTTATTGAGTTTTAGAGGTTTTTTTTATATATTTTGGATATTAATCACCTATGAAATACATCATTTGTAAATTTTAATGGTATGGGAGATTGAATGCAAGGCATCATTCGTGCTAGGTGAAGGTTTTGTTACTGAATTTCACTCCTGCCCTTTTTTCTCCTTTATTTTGAGACAGGTCTTGCTAAATTACCCAGACTGGCCTCAAAATTTCTATGTTCCTATCTCAGTCTCCAGAATAACTAAGGTTATAGACCTGTGTAACCTCACCTAACTCATAGTCTTTTGATGCACTAAATTTTTAAATTTTCATGAAGTTCAGTTTGTCTGTTTTTTCTTTTGTTCCCTGTACCTTTGGTACATATCTAAGAAATCATTGACAAAATGTCCTAAAACTATTACTGCATGTTTTCTTCTAAGAATTGTTAGTTTCAAGGCTTACATTAGGGTTTTTAATATAGTATGAGTTAATTTTTACATATGGTACCAGGTAAGGGTTCAACTTCATACTACT
This sequence comes from Marmota flaviventris, assembly GCF_047511675.1. NCBI lineage: Eukaryota > Metazoa > Chordata > Mammalia > Rodentia > Sciuridae > Marmota > Marmota flaviventris. The sequence continues at coordinate 67,156,832 of NC_092512.1, forward strand.
TTTATTTGCATCTGTATATGTAAATGTATCCCTGAACCATTTAAGTACCCTATTAAATGGTCTTGGTGTCCTTGCAAAAAATCATTGATCATATATGTGAGGATTTATGTTTTGGGTGTCAACTCCATTCCATTGGCCTGTTTCCATGTCAGTAATATATTGTTTAGATGACTGAATTTGGAGTAAATGTTAAAATAGGGAAGTAGAAGTCCTCCCACTTTGCTTTGCTCTTTCAGGATCATTTTGGCTATTTATGTCTCTTTAGATTCCATATACTTATAGGATGGGTTTTTCTATTTCTTAAAAAATATTACAGAGGGTCGGGGTTGTGGCTCAGTGGTAGAGCACTTGCCTACCATGTGTGAGGCACTGGGTTTGATTCTCAGCACCACATGTCAATAAATGAACAAAATAAAGATCCATCAACAACTAAAAAAAATTTATTAAAAAATTACAGGTATTTTTATAGGGATTGAATTGAATCTTCAGATAATTTTGGTCACTATTGATATTGTCAGCAGTATTAAGTTTTCCAGTCCATGAACCTGTGTTTCTATTTACTTTAGTTTGGGTCTTTAATTTATTTCAGTAATAAATTGTAGTTTAGGGCTGGGGTTGTAGCTCAGTGGTAGAGTGTTTGCCTAGCATGTGTGAGGCACTGGGTTCTATCCTCTGCACCATGTATAAATATATAAATAAATAAATTAAAGGAAGATCCATTGACAACTAAAAAAAAATTTAAAAAGTATAGTTTCCATTGTACAAGTCTTTCAACTCCTTGGTTAAGCTCATTTCTAAGTATTTGATTCTGTTTGATGCTATTATAAATGCCCTTGTTTTCTTAATTTGCTTTTCAGATTTTTCATTGTTCATGTATGGAAATGCAACTGAATTTTGTGCTGACTTTGTATTCTGCTACTTTGATGAGTTCATTGATTAGTTCTAACTTTTTTTTTTGTGTGTGTGTGTGTATAATCTTCAGAGTTTTCTATATATAAGATCATACCATGTTATAAATTGACTATTTGAATAGATAATATTTTTCCAATTCAGATGCATTTATTTCTTTTTCTTGCATATTTACTTTGGTTACAACATCTAGTACTATATGGACTATAAGTGGTGAAACCAGGGATTATTGCCACATCCCTGATTTTAGAGGAAACACTTTCAGTCTTTTACTATTGAATACAATCCTTTTTGTGGATTTTTCACATATGACTCTTATTATGTTGTGGCAATTTCCCTCTACTCTTAGTTTTTTTTTTTTTTTTTTTTTTTGGTACTGAATATTGAACCCAGGGTCTCTTAGCCACTGAGCTACATCCCAGCCCTTTTTATATTTTGAGACAGGGTCTGGGTGAGTTGTATAGAACCTTCCTAATTTGCTGATGGTGACCTCATACTTGTGATCCTCCTGCCTCAAGGATCCTGAATTGCAAGGATTACAGGTATACACCACTGTGCCTGGCTGAAAAATTTTTAATGTGAATTTTTTTACATGCTTTTTCTGCATCAATTGAGATGATCATGTTGTTTTCTTATTTTTCTTAGTGTGATGTATTACACTTATCGATTTATATATGTTGAACCATTCTTGAATTCCAGGTAAAAATCTCACATGGTTATGTTGTATAATCCTTTATTTTTTTTTAAATTTTTTAAAAAATTTTTTATTGTTGGCTGTTCAAAACATTACATAGTTCTTGATATATCATATTTCAAACTTTGATTCAAGTGGGTTATGAGCTCCCATTTTTACCCCATATACAGATTGCAGAATCACATCAGTTACACATCCATTGATTTACATATTGCCATACTAGTGTCTGTTGTGTTCTGCTGCCTTTCCTATCCTCTACTATCCCCCCTCCCCTCCCCTCCCCTCCCCTCTTCTCTCTCTGCCCCCTCTACTGACATTCATTTGTCCCCCTTGTATTATTTTTCCCTTTCCCCTCACATCCTCTTGTATGTACTTTTGTATAACTCTGAGGGTCTCCTTCCATTTCCATGCAATTTCCCTTCTCTCTCCCTTTCCCTCCCACCTCTCATCCCTGTTTAATGTTAATCTTCTTCTCATGCTCTTCGACCCTACTCTGTTCTTAGTTACTCTCCTTATATCAAAGAAGACATTTGGCATTTGTTTTTTAGGGATTGGCTAGCTTCACTTAGCATAATCTGCTCTAATGCCATCCATTTCTCTGTAAATTCTATGATTTTGTCATTTTTTAATGCAGAGTAATACTCCATTGTGTATAAATGCCACATTTTTTTTATCCATTCATCTATTGAAGGGCATCTAGGTTGGTTCCACAGTCTTGCTATTGTGAATTGTGCTGCTAGGAACATCGATGTAGCAGTGTCCTTGTAGCATGCTCTTTTTAGGTCTTTAGGGAATAGACCGAGAAGGGGAATAGCTGGGTCAAATGGTGGCTCCATTCCCAGCTTTCCAAGAAATCTCCATACTGCTTTCCAAATTGGCTGCACCAATTTGCAGTCCCACCAGCAATGTACAAGTGTACGCTTTTCCCCACATCCTCGCCAGCACTTGTTGTTGTTTGACTTCATAATGGCTGCCAATCTAACTGGAGTGAGATGGTATCTTAGGGTGGTTTTGATTTGCATTTCTCTGACTGCTAGAGATGGTGAGCATTTTTTCATGTACTTGTTGATTGATTGTATGTCCTCCTCTGAGAAGTGTCTGTTCAGGTCCTTGGCCCATTTGTTGATTGGGTTGTTTGTTCTCTTATTGTCTAATTTTTTGAGTTCTTTGTATGCTCTGGATATTAAGGCTCTATCTGAAGTGTGAGGAGTAAAGATTTGTTCCCAGGATGTAGGCTCTCTATTTACCTCTCTTATTGTTTCTTTTGCTGAGAAAAAACTTTTTAGTTTGAGTAAGTCCCATTTGTTGATTCTAGTTATTAACTTTTGTGCTATGGGTGTCCTATTGAGGAATTTGGAGCCGGACCCCACAGTATGTAGATCGTAGCCAACTTTTTCTTCTATCAGACGGCGTGTCTCTGATTTGATATCAAGCTCCTTGATCCATTTTGAATTAACTTTTGTGCATGGCGAGAGAAAGGGATTCAGTTTCATTTTGTTGCATATGGATTTCCAGTTTTCCCAGCACCATTTGTTGAAGATGCTATCCTTCCTCCATTGCATGCTTTTAGCCCCTTTATCAAATATAAGATAGTTGTAGTTTTGTGGATTGGTTTCTGTGTCCTCTATTCTGTACCATTGGTCCACCCGCCTGTTTTGGTACCAGTACCATGCTGTTTTTGTTACTATTGCTCTGTAGTATAGTTTGAAGTCTGGTATCGCTATACCGCCTGATTCACACTTCCTGCTTAGAGTTGTTTTTGCTATTCTGGGTCGTTTATTTTTCCATATGAATTTCATGATTGCTTTCTCTATTTCTACAAGAAATGCCGTTGGGATTTTGATTGGCATTGCATTAAACCTATAGAGAACTTTTGGTAATATCGCCATTTTGATGATGTTAGTTCTGCCTATCCATGAACAGGGTATATTTTTCCATCTTCTAAGATCTTCTTCTATTTCTCTCTTTAGGGTTCTGTAGTTTTCATTGTATAAGTCTTTCACCTCTTTTGTTAGGTTGATTCCCAAGTATTTTATTTTTTTTGAAGATATTGTGAATGGAGTGGTTGTCCTCATTTCCATTTCAGAGGATTTGTCACTGATATACAGGAATGCCTTTGATTTATGCGTGTTGATTTTATATCCTGCCACTTTGCTGAATTCATTTATTAGCTCTAATAGTTTCTTTGTAGACCCTTTTGGGTCTGCTGGGTATAGAATCATGTCATCTGCAAATAGTGATAATTTAAGTTCTTCTTTTCCTATTTTGATGCCTTTAATTTCTTTCGTCTGTCTAATTGCTCTGGCCAGTGTTTCGAGAACTATGTTGAACAGAAGTGGTGAGAGAGGGCTTCCCTGTCTTGTTCCAGATTTTAGAGGGAATGCCTTCAATTTTTCTCCATTCAGAATGATGCTAGCCTGAGGCTTAGCATAGATTGCTTTTACAATATTGAGGTATGTTCCTGTTATCCCTAGTTTTTCTAGAGTTTTGAACATAAAGGGATGCTGTACTTTGTCGAATGCTTTTTCCGCATCTATCGAGATGATCATATGGTTCTTATTTTTAAGTCTATTGATGTGGTGAATAACATTTATTGATTTCCGTATATTGAACCAGCCTTGCATCCCAGGGATGAATCCTACTTGATCATGGTGCACAATTTTTTTGATATGTTTTTGTATCCGATTCGCCAGAATTTTATTGAGGATTTTTGCATCTAGGTTCATTAGAGATATTGGTCTGTAGTTTTCTTTCTTTGAAGTGTCTTTGTCTGGTTTAGGTATCAGGGTGATGCTGGCCTCGTAGAATGAATTTGGAAGTTCTCCCTCTTTTTCTATTTCCTGAAGTAGCTTGAAAAGTATTGGTATTAGTTCCTCTTTAAAGGTTTTGTAAAACTCTGCTGTATACCCATCCGGTCCTGGGCTTTTCTTAGTTGGTAGTCTTTTGATGGTTTCTTCTATTTCCTCAATTGATATTGGTCTGTTTAGGTTGTCTATATCCTCCTGACTCAATCTGGGCAGATCATATGACTTAAGAAATTTATCGATGCCTTCACTATCTTCTAATTTATTGGAGTATAAGGATTCAAAATAATTTTTGATTATCTTCTGTATATCTGAAGTGTCTGTTGTGATATTGCCTTTTTCATCCCGTATGCTAGTAATTTGAGTTCTCTCTCTTCTTCTCTTCGCTAGCATGGCTAAGGGTCTGTCGATTTTGTTTATTTTTTCAAAGAACCAACTTTTAGTTTTGTCAATTTTTTCAATTGTTTCTTTTGTTTCGATTTCATTAATTTCAGCTCTGATTTTAATTATTTCTTGCCTTCTACTTCTTTTGCTGTTGTTTTGCTCTTCTTTTTCTAGGATTTTGAGATGAAGTATGAGATCATTTATTTGTTGGTTTTTTCTTTTTTTAAGGAATGAACTCCAAGCAATGAATTTTCCTCTTAGAACTGCTTTCAATGTGTCCCATAGATTCCGATATGTTGTGTCTGTGTTTTCATTAATCTCTAAGAATTTTTTAATTTCCTCCTTGATGTCTTCTATAACCCATTGATCATTCAGTAACCTATTGTTCATTCTCCAAGTGATGTATTCTTTTTCCTTCCTTCTTTTATCATTGATTTTCAGTTCCATTCCATTATGATCAGATAGGATGCATGGTATTATCTCTACTCCTTTATATTGTCTAAGAGTTTCCCTGTGACATAATATATGATCTATTTTTGAGAAGGATCCATGTGCTGCTGAGAAAAAAGTGTAACTGCTTGATGTTGGGTGGTATATTCTATATATGTCAATTAAGTCTAGGTTATTAATTGTGTTATTGAGTTCTATAGTTTCCTTATTCAACTTTTGTTTGGAAGATCTGTCCAGTGGCGAGAGAGGTGTGTTGAAGTCTCCCATGATTATTGTATGGTGGTCTATTAGACTCTTGAGCTTGAGAAGAGTTTGTTTGATGAACATAGCTGCACCATTGTTTGGGGCATATATATTTATGATTGTTATGTCTTGTTGGTGTATGTTTCCCTTAAGCAGTATGTAGTGTCCCTCTTTATCCCTTTTGGTATTATCCTTTTACTATGCAGTTAAGTTGGATTTGTTAATATTTCATTGAGGATTTTGGCATCAATGTTCATATAGTGTCACTGTCTGGGTTGGTATTAAGATAATGTTGACCTTATCAAATTAGTTTGAAAGAGTTCCCTCCTCTTCAAGTTTTTGGAAGAATTTGAGAAGGATGTTAGTAGGTTTTATTTAAACATTTGGTACGATTCACTTGTGAAGTCATGAGGTCCAGTCCTGTTCTTTGTCGGTATATTTTTGTTGACTGATTCAATTCCCTTACTTTGCTGGGAGCCATTAGCCAAGTAGGTATGACAGTTTCCTTGCCAGCATACCCCATGTTGCTTAGTGGAAGGACTCGTGGAAATAGGACATTTTGCAGTGACATTGCATGTAGGTGACCTTGCTCAAGGACCAGGGCGGATTAGGGTGTTCCCGGTTTAGGATAATCGGGTTTAGGGCGTTCCCTGTTTAGGTTCCAGGTTTAAGGTTTAAGATTATTCCTGCTGGGAATAGGGTGTATCCTGCTGCCTGAGTTCCCCTTGAGTTCTCACAGGATTCAGACAGTATTTTTTGGGAGATAGAAGCCCAGTGGAGGTGGATTTGGGCAGAGAACATGGATTTCCCCAGAACATGTTTGTAGACGGCTGGTGTGAGTTCGGGAATAAAGAGTTGCTGTTTGAATCTACAAGCTGTGTGGTGGCTCGTGATTGTGTGCCCAGCCAGACTGCGGCATTACTTGTTAAAGTTCTATTCAGACTCTGTTTCCCCATGATTTAGACTTGGTAGGCTTTGTGTTTCTAGTAATCTCTTTCCTCAAGGTCAGTCAATTCATTGGTGTACAATTGTTCATAAATATTCTCATAATCCTTTTTCTTTCTGTATAGTCAGTAGTAATGCCCACATTTTCATTTATTATTTTAGTAGTTTGAATCTTCTTTTTTTTCCCCTTTGTCTAAATAGCCAAATGTTTGCCAGTTTTGTTAGTTTTTCCAAAGAATCAACTTTTAGTTTCATTGACTTGTGTGCTTAGCTCCCTTCTGGTTTTCTTGGATTCTAATGTTAGAATTCAAGTGAGTTAGCATACTGGTACATATTATGGGGCCAGTTCCTTACAAAGAATTTATGTGGGGAGTGGGTGCAGAAAGAGGGCCCACTTCTCTAGGCGCTTTAAGGAAAATATTCACTTCAGCTCATTCCTGAATTTGCTTATATTTCTGTCTTTATTCCACTTCCAATCATCACATAGGAGGCAGTCACAAGAGTAAAAGGGAAATCTCACATGACAGAGATGGGGGGGAGTGATATTTTTGTTTAATAATTGAATAGCATGGTAATATGCCAGAATAGTATCTACTGCTCATGGTATCCGTCAGTTTTGCTGTGTAACAATCTCAGGGTTATACTGGTTTACAAAGTAAACCTTTATTGATTTCTCACATTACACAGATGCTGTGAGTTAGTTGGATGCAGGTCTGCTTTGTGTGTGGGCCATCGGAAACCCTACTACATGTGTCTTCATTTCTGAACCCAGGCTGAAGGAACTGCCCATTTCTGGGACATGTTGTTCGCATGGCAGAGGGCAAGAGGCTATGGCATATGTAAACCTTCTGCGTCCATTGAGGTAGCTAGGCCTACTGGTGGAGCCGAGGTATATGGTCTGCATACAGGAGGCATCAAAAGGGTATAGGTATATAATCTGCTTACAGAAGAGGGAAAGAATAATTGTGAATAATACTAACATATACCAAATTAACCAGCTAGCATTTAGTTTTATTTTTCTGGTCTTTGGGGTGCTTGGGGGTACCATGGGAAGGAAAGAAGTCTTTGATTGCTACAATGGAAAAGGAAAGGCTCTGAGCATGTCCCATGTCCATCCATTCCTAATTATATCATGTCATTTTACCACTGAAATTAAAAAATGAATTCAATATTTAAAATGCAAATATAATTAGAAATGCAAAGAATATAACAATATTAAAAATGCAAAGGAGTGCAAATATAAATTATGTAATTTATCTTTTTGACATACGTTGTCTGCAGAGACTTGTGCTGACATAATTTCATCTTGTTTAGTTTGCAGATAAAAAGATAATCCCTGATACCATGTAAATTGTACTGTGGAAAGCTCTTCCAAACCATGATATGAAGGAAAATATAGCTGGGCTTTTTACTAACGCAATATGGAAGTATAAGGAAAGGGGTAAAACAATAACAATAGAACAGTTTGACCTACTCAGGTCTTTCATCTCGATTGAGTTAGCAATTTATCTCCTCAACATATTTTTCTATGGATTGCTTATTTAACCATTTGAAGATGACAGGCAGCAGGTGTACTTTAGAAGTCTGCTATCAGGAGCCACTGTCTAGTAACAAAGTTCTCTGTGACAAAGTTCCCACAGTCTGTGATTGAAAAGTCTAAGATTTTAAGGTTTGAAAATTGAGTTTTTGAATTGAAAGGAAAACACCTCAATTTTAACTCTAGTGTAGGACTTTGGCTTTTTAACATAGTTCTATAGAATCTTTATAAGAAATATTTTTCACAACTGAGGTTACTTTTAGCTTGTTTTTTTTTTAGTATATGAAATAGGAATGCAGAACTAAAAATGCTGTTAAGGTTGATGTGAATAGGAATTCACATATTAAAAGAGTGTAATTCTTTTTTATTGGATGTCTTTCACAAGTAGCCAGAAATTAGTGACACCATGCCTTGTTGATTGCTGGTATTTGGGAATTAAATAACCAAATAGCATTTGACTATCATTTATGGAAGAACAAAGTCAAATTCCACCTTCATCCCAGAGGCCTTCTCCAGTTATTCCAATCCTTATCAAACTCTCTTAACTTTGAGATTCTTATCGTTCCCACAAATCTTTATTCTAGATTGTATAATTCATGGAGCAAAGCCAGACCTAACCTGTTTACCCTTGTCACAGCTGGAGGGTGGTTGGCTCTAAATCTCTGTTTGTTGAAGGAATGAATGTGTTGATTTGCATTATCATCTGGATGCAAATGTGAATGTTCCTATCTTTCACAGGATTGTAAACTCTTCACTGTCAGAGTCAAGCTATACTCCTCATTTTAGCTCTCCCAGTACTTGCAAAGTATGGCTGGGCACACAAGGGCATTTACTATGTAATATTTGTTGAACTGATTCTTCAAGTTCAGTTATGTTTGAGCCTTTCCTGTCATCATTGTCAATCATGCTAGTTTAATTTTTAGGATGATATGACTCTGAATAAGAGGACCATGTAATATACTTGTGTCTCACTGGTACCTTGTATACAGCTGATATAATGTTGAAATGAACCAAACTATTAATTTTAACTACAATTTAGTATTGCCCAGCTGTGCAGACACAAATCTCCAGATACTTATAATTAAAATGAAATATCAAAGAATAAATGGGACAAAGAAAGAAAATGGAACAACTGATTAATCTAGTGAATAAAGTAGCAATCAACATTTACAGAATATCATATTTGATGTACTGTTTCAATGTGGAAGAAGTCTTTGAGGTCTTTCTGTACATCAAGGGCATAGCTGGAGAGATGCCTAACATCTCTGTGTCTTGTGATATCTCAGGACCTTGGTTCCTACACAGATGACTCCATGGGTATGGCCATCATCCATTCATCTAAACCATAACATCATTTAATCTCTTTGCCTCAATTCCTCACTTCCAAAACAGTCATAAAACAATAATATTTGTCTTACCAGATGGTTATAAAGATAACATGATATAATGCAGGAAAATACTTATTACAGTACTAGACAGAGTAAGTACCTAAGAAAATTAAGCTACTAGAAGAGTATGGAATTCCTAACAAACAGAAATGATTACTAGTTGCAAGAGATGGAAATACTTATTACTCTGATTTTTAAAATTACAATTTGTATACACGTATATTGAGTTGCCTTATTGTACTCCATGACTCAATAAAAAATAAGATTATATTCTTGTTGCTCTTATTTGTTGAGTACCTATGGAATGCAAGGAACTATGGTGAGACATGGTCTCAGAAGTTCATTACTACTACTACTAATTGTTTTTCAAAATGATCATTTGTTTTTAGTTAGCTTTTTTTGTTGCTGTGAATAAAGGATCTGACTAGCACAATTATAGAGGAGAAAGAGTTTATTTGAGGGCTCAAGGGTTTCAAAGAACTTAGTCCATAGAAGGCAGGCTCCATTTCTCAGAGTTCAATGTGAGGCTGAACATCATGGGCAGAAGGAAGCAGCTAACATCATGACCAGGAAGCAGAGAAATTCTCTACTTACCAGATACAAATATATATCCCAAAGCCATGTCCCAATTCCCATCTCCTCCAGCCACACCTTACTTCTTCATTTACCACTCAGTTAATCCCTATCAGGGAATTAATTCACTGATTGGGTTAAGGCTCTTACAACCCAATCATTTTTCCTCTGAATCTTCTTGCATTGTCTCACATGTGAGCTTTTGGGAGATGTTTCACATCCAAACCCAAACACCATTTATCAAGCACTTATTATGTAATTGAAACTATGTAATGTATTGAATCCATTATCCCAGTACTCAAACCAGCTGTGTCCTAAATATGGGAACTGAGGCTGAAGAAGTCACATAGCTTACTCTGGGTCACCCAGTGCATACATAGTGAGTCAGGACGCACAGTTTCTCTGCATGAAGTTTGGAGTGTGCACTCTCCTTAGGAGACATCTCCAAAAGTGATGTAGAGACTATTCAGGGTGAGTGCCATGGTGAAAATATCATGAGGAAGAAAACATTAGAAGAATCAAATGTTAAGAGTGAGGGCTGAGACTGGCTCAGGGATGGAGTGCTTGCCTAGCATGCAGGAGACTCTGAACCATACCAACTCATTTTTTTCCTAAATTTATTTATTTATTTTTAATTTCTTTTAATTATTTATACATGATAGTAGAATGTACTATGATACATCATACATAAATGGAGTATAATTTCTCATTTTTTCTGGTCATACATGATATAGAATCCCACTGGTCGTGTAGTCACATACGTATATAGGGTAATAATGTTTGTTACATTCTACTGTCCCTTCTTACCCCTGTACCCCACCCCTCCCTTCACTCTCCTCTACCTAATATAAAGTAACTCTTTTTCCCTAGCCACCTGCCCTGATGCTTATTGTGAGTTAGCATCCACATATCAGAGAAAACATTTGGCCTTTCATTTTGGGAGAGTAGCTTATTTTGCTCAGCACAATATTCTCCAGCTACATCCATTTACCAGCAAATGCCATAATTTCATTCTTTTCTAATGCTGAGTAATTTTGTGTGTATGTATACCACATTTTTTATATCCCAGAATAGCCAAAGCAAGCCTTAGCAAGAAGAGTGAAGCAGGAGTCATCACAATTCCAGACCCTAAACTATACTACCGAGCCATAGTAAAAAAAATGGCATGGTATTAGCACTGAAACAAACACATAAACCAATGTACAGAATAGAAGACACAGAGACAAACCCACACAAATACCGTTATCTCGTTCTAGACAAAGGTGCCAAAAACATTCACTGGAGAAAAGATAGCTTGTTTAACAAATGATGCTGGGAAAATTGGAAAACCACATGTAATAAAATAAAATTAAACCTCTCTTAACCTGCATGAAACTCGACTCAAAGTGGATCAAAGACTTAGGCACTAGAACAGAGACCTGAACTAATAGAAGAAAAAGTAGGCCCAAATCCTCACCATGTTGGCCTAGGATCTGACTTCTAACTCATTTTTGTACATTGAAAAAAAAAGTCAAATATTGATAATATTTTTATGGCTTCACCTAAAATATATTGGCAACAGTGCTAATGTCATGGGTGAAGTTTAAAAAAAATGGGGAGTTTCAATCCTCTCTCAGTGTTCTCCTTTTCAAATGAGGGCTCCTAAATGTTGGAGAGAAAGAAGAAAATAAAAAATATGTGAGTAGATAGAGTAAGGGGATTCTGGAAAAACAGAATTGATCTTTAATGGGGCAAAGTTCAAGAATAAGCTGCTAATGCTCTGATTCTTGAGATCTAGGCATTTTAAGTCAATTTTAACATGTCTTTGTATTTTCAGGGCATTTGTTTAAGATGTCAACAAATGATTAAAGCTGTAAGGGACAGTAAGAGTAATGAAAATTTTTCTACAAAATTTTTTAAGGTTTCCATGAAACATTATAGGAGTAATCTAAACATACACCTTGCCATTCTTTCAAGAAAGGACATATACCAAACACAAATAACATTTTTGTTAATGTCCTTCTCCTGCAAATTCACCAATATTTCTTTGACACAAAAGTATAGGAATGTTACTGAACATGTGAAAAGAAAGTTTTTGTGCTTTTCTGATTGGAAAAATAGAGAATGAAGTGGGCATTTAAGGACTGTCTGCATTTACCTATTTGGCAAGACTTATCTGCTTTGTGCCCTGAGTGATTATTTATCTGGAGAGGTAACACATCTGCACTGTCCTCTGTCCTGAGCTGGTTCCACCTGAAGGAAGCAAGGTGACTTTATTCACAGGGGATGCTGATTTCAGGGCTTCTCCCACACTACCCACTTCCAGGCTCAAAGGGCTATTTTAAATTATCCCAAAGTAGTTAGGTTTTATTTCTGGAAACTTCTGAAGATGAAGAAAGGACACTGATGTCTACTGATGTTATATATTAGTCAATGTATTAGATCCTTGATATACTTTATTTCACCTCTCAATAACCTTATTATTACTACTACTACTATTTCTATGTTATTATTATTATTGCTATTTTTGCATGTATAACAATGGAGGCTTGGGCAAGTAACAGAAGCCCAAGGTTACTCCATTTAATTTGAACCCTTGCTAACCTCAAAGTTCTTCTATTGCTCTGCCTCATGGTGAGCCATAGTGAGACATCTTCTACCTCATATTGGTTTATCCATTGAAAAATTTAATGATTTTCTACCAACATCCTCCTCCTAAATCAGTGGTTCCAAGTTGGTGCAATTTTGTTTTCAGAGGCTCTTCGGCAATGTTGGGGGGTATTTTTATTACAATTGGGGATGGTGGAACTGGCACTGGCTGTTTGAGGCCAGGTAAGCTGCAGAATGCATTTTAATGTGTAGGACCCAGCAGAGAATCACCCAACAAATTATCAGAAATGCCAGAGGTGAGACACTCTGCCCCAAATCATCCCTCTGTGCTTCCTAATCCCCTGCCCATCTCTGTATTTCCTTGTTCTGGAAATTTTTGCCTCGCTTCTGACAATCCATTTTTATTTCTAGACAATTAGAGAAACTGAATAATTAATGTAATCTTCCCATTATCAAACTTTCATTAATGTCTATTTGTAGAGATGATTAGCTAGACACCACACAGTGAATTAGATCTTGTTTCTTCCTTTAGGAGCCTATGACCTTAGGCAGATTTCTTTACTAAAATGCAGAAGAGAAAGACCAGAAAAATAACCATGCCAATCTTACATGTAACAGCAGAGAGGTTCTATGTTCTCAGAGGTTAATGGGGAAGGGAAGATGTTTTCCAGGTGATGAATGAGGGTTATGGGAAGGACAGTGCCATGTCCTCACACCTCACACCTCCTACCTGCTCAGTGAAGGACAGCCCTGTGTAGGACAGTACACTTCAGAATCTACCAATGGAAGGAAAGAATTTGTTCTGGAACACACTGGACATATACTACGTCAACACACACCCGCTTTTTTTTTTTTAATAGCTTGTTTTTGGTTTTATGGATGAATAATCCTGTAACCAATATAAATTCTCTCTTGTACTTTGCTTTCCCCAGGTAAACACAGCTACAAGCAAACAGTAGTTCTGTTATCCTCAGAGGCTGCAGTCCCGTTGTTCTAAATTCTTTAAGCAAAAGGCAAATATTTATTTGCCTTTTTTTTTTTTTTTTTTTGCAACACAGCTTTAGTTGGGATGTATTATCACAATCCTAAAAGTATAGCTCTATAGATTCCCCCAGGCCCAAGGCAAACCAAATTTATAGACTGATAAGCTTCTTAATTCCTGAATTCTTAAGATTTCTAAGTCCCTTGGTCTGGCTTTAATATGAATGAAGACTGGGGTCTTTCCTGATTGCATTACCCCGGAGTAGCCACAAGAGGGGGTGTGAAGAACGCAATCCTCTTTGGAACTGGGCTCCCAGAAAACCACTTCCTACACATGAAATTCCACCTATTTATTTTTTTCTTTTTTTGTGGTGCTGGGGATTGAACCCAGGGCCTTAAGCATGTGAGGCAAGCACTCTACCAACTGAGTAACCGATGTGATTCTGCAATCTGTATTTGGGGTAAAATTGGGAGTTCATAACCAACTTGAATCTAATGCATGAAATATGATATGTCAAGAGCTTTGTAATGTTTTGAACAACCAATAAAAAAAAAAAAAAAAAGAAAACCACTTCCTTCCTTGAACAGCAAGCAGCATCTGCAGCTTCCTGTATTCTGAAAGGGAGGAAGAGACCCTTGGAGCAATCCCTAGTATGTCTTCTTAACAAACTGTCTCCACTGAAAAGGAAGACAGGGAAGGTCCCGAAGGTTCTTTGAGATTTCCTGTTCTGTGTTTCCAAATGATGCCTAGGGGAGAGTCTGCAACATCAGCCCACACAGGCAGTGTGCTGTATATGATTTAGCTGAAATTTCACCATTCCAGAAATGGCCAAGGCTGCTAGGGTGACTTGGGGTCTGAGTAGAATTAAGATCTCCAAACTTGAAAGATTTTTTTCAGTGATGATTAATTTTCATCAAAAAGTTTCTTGCTTCCTTTGACATGTTCAAAGGAAGAAAAATCATTCTCTCTTTTCTTTCGAAATAGATAAGAAAAATGAAAAGTCATAGCCCCAGGTCTCCCTATCCTCTGTATGCTCCTGCCCCAGGCAAGTGTCCCAAAGAGTCAGGAGAGCTCAGGTGCTTCCAAGGATACTCCAAATTGTTAACTGAAAGGGTGCTGTGGGGAAAGAGAACACAGACCAAACACAGGGGCCCCTCAGACAATGATTCTCAAGTGCTGGCATGTGTTGAAATGACTCAGAATACTTCCTGGTCCAGAGTGTTGGGTTGCACCCAGAGTTTCTGATTGACTTCATCTCTGGGTCACCTTGGCATGTTACATAATCTCTGTCTTCATTTATCTTCTCATCTATGGAAGGAAACAATAGCTACATATATCTTACAGGGTGGTTTCTTGAGTTAAATGAGTTAATACTTGAACAATAATTAGAGAAATGCCCCTATGTCTTTTTCCTCAATAAATAGTAGTCATTGTTGCTATCCCTGACCTTTACTTTCAGTATGAATTTCCTTATCTGGAGACTTGAACTAAGAATCTTGTCAATTTCTGGAAGTGTGCCTTTGGGTTGTGTTATTGGGTTGCTGGAAGTTTTATGGTATAACCTTTAAACCTTTCACCAAGCTGAAAGATACAGCTTGGCTGCCAGACAGAGGCCAGCAATCTAGTGTAAGGGTCAAATATAATTTCTTAGCAGTGAAAGTATTCAGAATATATAGCCAGTTCAAGGATTTTCAGTTTTGAACCATTTGGTGCACTGACTCTATTACTTCTTTTGACAGATTAGAATAGCCTATACAATGATGTTTGTGCTTAACAAATCATCAGGAGGAAAAAATGGAAATCTCCAGATAAAGGTGTTCCTTACACATTGTTGTGTGACTCTGGGCAAAGCACTTCATGTGCCCATATCTATTCCCTGAGAGATAAAATGGGTATCATGCTTAAAACTGGCTCAGAATTACCAATCATGTTTTCCACATCTGATAGGTGACTAACTATTATTCTATTACTTGTATACTTTAAACAAATGTCTTTGAAGTAGATTTCAATTTTTACCTTTTAATTTCTTAAAAATTTATTTTCTGTATAGATAATATTGTCATGATGCAAAATTCCAATGATAAATAGGGAAAAAAATAAGCTTCCCTCCCATATTCATCACCTATCGACAGTATCTGTCCGCTGAAACCTTGTTTTTCCAAACTAGTAGACATTATTTATTTGAGTCATTTTAGGTTTACAAAACAATTGGGCTGAAAGTACCCAATCGCCCCTTTATTCCACATATACCCAGCCTCTACTATCTCTATCACATACCAGGGTGGTCTAGTTGTTATAGTCCATGAACCAGCCCTGACACATGTTCATGTCTCAAAGTCCAAAGTTTACTTTAGGGTTCACTCTTGGAGTTGTATGTTCTCTTAGGTTTTTTTTCTCCTCCTCCTCCTCCTCTTCCTCCTCCTCCTTCTTTCTTCCCAGGGATTAAAGCACTCAACTATCCCCAGCCCTTTTTCTTTATTTTTTAAACATTTTTAGACAGGGTCTGTCTGCATTGTTTTGGCCCTCACTAAATTGCTGAGGCTGGCTTTGAACTTGCGATCCCTCTCTCAGCCTCCCTATAGCTGGAATAACACGTGAGCACCACCACAGCTGGCTCAGGTTGGGATTTTAAAATAGCTCTGAGATATAAGGAAATCTTAACCACTTGGATCTTAGGACTGTTTGATAAGTCTCACAGACATCTTGTATTAAAGTTGGTATCTAGCAGCGAACATGATCATGGACATGGTGCTTTTAACAGAAACATTTCCTGAAACCTATGTTCATTCTTTCTGGTCTTAGAGGTTGTAGGAGACAATGGTAAGGGTGCCTTTCCTGTTAGGGGCTGAGGTGAAATTAACATGCTTCCCATTGGATTTTTTCTTCTCTTCTGTCTTTATTTGGGTATCACTCCTGCTTCTGGATGCAGGTAAGACTCTCTGCCATTGACATAACCCATCATTCAAGTTTGGATCATTCTCATTCTAGCTTCCTCTATCTTCAGCCACCTCAGCATGTCCACCTCATATCCCATGTCTATGGTTATGCTACTCAATATCCATCTTTCTATTTCTCTTGCTGGATTTTAAACTGTTCTCTTCTTCCCCTGCTCCAGAATTCTATGCCCTGAATTGTCTGCAAGAGGTGTTTCGTAAATATTTGCTGCGAGTACGAATCAGCATTGACATTGTTACAGTTAAGAACCATCTAGTTAATCAGATTCTGTGTCTCTCTAGCATGAAAATACAAATTCCTAAGGAGAGCTGCTGTAAGAGTAACAACAACTAACTAATTTTGATACTTAGTATGTATTGGACAGAATGCTAGACATTGTTACATAAATTATTTCTCTTCTTCTTATAAAACTCTCCATTTATCATAGTTCCCATTTTGTATATGAGGAAACTGAACCTTAGTGAAATTAAATAACCAGCCCAGGGATCTAGGCAAATGGATCATGTACTAAAAGAATTTCAGGGTTGCATATCAGGGCCTATGACAAAAAACACAAAATAAATTTTAATTTAACTTACATGTTATATTGAAGTGAATTGTTTAAATATAAGTGTTCAGTAAGATCATTTTTTTGTGTGTGGTCATTTGATTAGTGGTTCTCTTTCTCTAAAGTCTGGAAGCTTCATGGAAATAAGGCTGTTTTGCTTTTAATACATGAAGCTCCCAGCAAACTTTGGGGTATTTCCATTCTATGAATGATCTCTACCTTCCTGTGATCTAACGAGTTCATCTCTTGGCAAGTCAATCCTGCTTTAGAATTAGTGCATTTTGGAAACTGAATGTGTGTGGCCATCACAAGGAATGAATTATTGTTATTTCCTGGAACAATAGTGCTCATCCTTATCTTTCATTATTCAGATTTAATTTTTGGTATAGATATTTGATGGAGAAAAAAAGATATATTCCTATATAAAAGAGATAACCGAATCCCTGAAAGCACATTTCCTAAATAATTTGTATAATACTATTGAGTCTCAAGAAATTTATTCTTGGAATCCTAACCACATTTATGCATGTTGGTTGCTGGGAATACATTATTGTGCCCACCCATAAGTTATCAGTAATAATGCAGGAAGGAAAAGTTTATGTCCTCAGAGTTAAAGTCTCAATGTACCTCTGAACCCAAAATAGCTCTAAAGATTGGTATGTTATCAGAAAGGACTTTGGAAACAAAAACAGACTGTATTATTGTACTCTTTTCAAAATCATTGTATTTCTGCTCTTCACTTCGTATTGCTTAGAGTTTCGGGTTTTAACTTCTCAGCCTGGCATTCAAGAAATTCCATTTTATGACCCTAGTTTTTACCTTCGCCTTTATATAATAGTCCTCAACAGGGACTCTGGGCTATTGGAATGGATTTTTGCTGTCCCTCTCATATGTCAGGGTCATTTTAATCCTCACTGCTCAGATAACATGATTTTCTCACTTCTCTATCTAGCCATACTTTTTTTGATTTCTCAAAATCAAGAGTGGATATGGGTTTTCACTTTCTCAATGTATATGATGATCTCAACCATAATTTAGTAATGTGACTAAGGACTTGGATTCTGATTTTGATTGAAGCAAGGCTTATTTGTGTACTTTTTAGGTCTTTGTGAGGGAGTTACTAACTTCTTCAAACCTAGTTTCCTCAGCTGTAGATTAATTTACCTTATAGAATTGTTATGACAGTTAATGAACATGTAAAATGCTTAACAGAGTAAAACATAGAAAACAACAACTACAGACTCTTTTGCATTCTTATTTCAAGTATTCTTTCTCCAGTTAGGTTGTAATTTTCTGTGTGAAAACAAAGATCATGTCTTACATTTTGAATTATCACAACACCATGTTTGGTTATATTCTTTTAGTCCCAACTTAATGGAAGAACAACATGGAGTTAAAGAAAGACTAGTTTTGATCTATGGTCCCACAGTCAAGGCTGCGTGATGTTTTAATTCTCTGCAGTTGTGAACATAAGAGCTCTGCTCTACTCATGGTGGTGTTAGGTGATGTTTTTGCATACAGTTATAGAAATGTGAGGATGGTGAAAGTTTAAGAAGCAAGTAGGCAAGTAGGATTCGCAAGTCTAGCAATCCTAGGAGAGACTTGAGCTGGAGATATCTTTTCCAAGTCACCTTTGTCTGGGAGGTGAGAAGCCACTGGCTCTGCAGGGATGCAGCTTGACATAGCTGTAACTATGTTGGTCATAACCATCATCTCATCCACCAGTGACATAAGTACAGCCATCTTGGTCATAACCACCATCTTGCCCACACATTTCAAACTGCATGGAATAGACTAAACAAAAATAGTTAAGATGCTCAAAGAGCATTTTGTGCTAGGCACTGACCGGTCAACTGTCTCTTAACTGAATCAGGACATGTTAATAATATTTGAGAATTCCCAGTTCATTCTGGTTTGCTGTGGTTTAATTCTGCTCAGCTTAGTATATTAACCCCTTTCTCCTGTCTCAGAGGGCTGGGTTCCTTCTGTCTTGCTGCTGCCCAACACATGCTTCTGTCTAAGTCCCCGGTGAGTTATATTTTGTACAATCCTAGATTTGTTCCCTCTTTCTTCTGTCTCTTGACACCTTCCACTTTGGGCGGCCAGTTCTTCTACACTAGATATTTTTCCAAAGCAGGCATGTCCTTGCATAAGAGTATTGAGTCCAAAAAGGAAATGTTATAGAAGCCATGAATATAGACTTGCTAATGGCTGCATAGAAGATGATTACTGCACAAAGGAAATAAAAGTGTAAGTAGAAAGACAGAAAAGACACACTTCACAGAAGAGAATATTTCAAGATTGACATGTTTGATGCTGCCAAAAGCTTCTGAGGGTCCAAATAAGCTGGGGATGAAAAGGAACATTGTGTTTATCTACAGGAGGTCACTGTTGACCTTTGTTGGAGCTATTGAAGAAATATTTAGAATGGATTGAGAAGAGCCTGGGAAATAAAGAAATAGAAACATCAGGTAAAAAAATGACTATTAAAGGAAAAACAGAGATATAGATACAGGAACAGAATTTTAAAAGAAATGTGATCTCTATTGATTTTTTTATTTTACAGGGAGAATTTTTGAGCACATTTAATGTCCAGTGGAAAGGATACACATCAGTTATAAATTGAAATAGGCCCTCCTAAATTAACATCTGGATTTCCTAGCCTCTAGTTCCTCAGAATGTGGCCTCACTTGGAAATAGGGTTGTTGCAAATATAATTGGTTAAAATGAATTTGTGCAAGGGCTGGGGAGATAGTGCAGTGGTAGAGTGCTTGCCTGGTATATGTGAGGCCCTGAGTTCAATCCTCAGAAGTAGGGAAAGAAAGGAAAACAAAACAAAACAAAACAAAACAAAAAATGATGCCTGCTTAGATGGGCCCTAGTCCAACGTGACTGGCATTCTTATAAAAAGGCAAGATATGGGCACAGAGATACGCCCACACGAACATCATGAGAAGATGAAGGCAAACAAGGGTGTGGTGTTTCTACAAGCCAAACAATGGCAAGGCTTACTTACCAGCACATCATCAAAAGCTCAGGGAGAGGTACAGGACATATTTGTCTCCACCACCTTTAGTAGAAATCAACCCTGCAACACTTGACCTCAGTCATCCAGCCTCCAGCCTCCAGAACTGTGAGATGATGACTATTGGTTGTTAAGCCACCCAGTGTGTGGGACTTTTGTTCTGGCAGTCCTAGAAACTCATATGAAATCGTGGGGAGAGAATAAAGAAGAGGTGGTGGTGTAATTCCTCAGAAGGCAAGTGGGAAGGGATCCAAGTTGTTAAGGTAGTTGGTAGCAAGTGTGAGATCTGGGGTGATCTACATGTTTGTTATTGAAAAGATAAGGAATACCACTGATGACTTCTATTTTTTTCTGTAATCTGGGAAGAGATCCATCTGTTGAAAGTGAAGGAATAATAGAGGGAGTTTTGAGAACCCACAGGAGTTGGCCACAGGATTTCAGTGGACACTAGTCTGCTCTGTCACATGACTCTGTTCAGCCATTCTCAGCTGTGGGGTAAAGACACAGAGAAATGGAGAGCTGGGTCACTCAGGGTTGGGGGCTCACAGGACAGGACAGTCAGATTATAGAGCATTGAGACCTGCTGTTGAGATAATATTCTATAGAATCCGAGCCAAAACAATAAAGGGTTGGGGATAAGGACAGGAACCGATGGTTTGGAGAAAGTAAAGGAGTCTTGGTGAAGAGTGCGTACAGTGGGAGAAACTAAATAAACCAGGAGAGGAGAGAAATGAGTGAGAAAAGGTTCAGGTAGGACTGTTGGGCTGCTTGGACTCGGACAGAGAAGGGGAACAAGGTAAACAATAAAAATATGTAGTATGTCATAGCCAACATTAGAATAGTGCACTGGAAAAATTAAAGTAGAGGTGTGTGTGTGTGTGTGTGTGTGTGTGTGTGTGTATTTGTTTTTACTATTTTAAGAAGGGTGGTCAAGTCATGCTCCCTGATAAGATGATATTTGAAGAGCACTCAGAGCCAACAAGAAAGGATGAGATGTGTCTATCTGGAAGAACACTTCAGAAAAGGAGAACAACAATGAAAAAACCCTAAATCTGCAGAATTGTCAACATGATCTCACACTTACTAGCTTGATATACATGAATGTACTTCAAAGTGTTTCCCAATATTTCCATGAATTTCCTCAAGGAGGATGGCCTCATAGGAGTCCTCACAAGGGGAGGCTCCCAGGTGTCCTCACAATAGAAGTCCTCACGGGCAACTACAGCAGTAGCCTCACAGCTGTCCTCACAGGTAGCCTCAGAGAATAGACTTGACAGGGATTTCCTGATGTGCACCTGCTGGTTGCTGCTGCACCAGCCTTCTCATCTTGCTGCCACACTGCTCCCTGTGCTGCTAAAGACCCTGGTGGGCTGCAATCTGTTGGGTACAGCTGGCCTCACTGTGGAAGTAGCTGCTGTCCTGTTGGCCTTGGGTTGTGGGTGCTTCTCATCTTGGATACACAGTGTTTTGCTCTTTTCATACTCCTGTGCAGCTATAGGGCCTAATGACTGCTGTGTCAGGTCATGGCTTCCCCATCAGCCCCATTTTCCTGCATGACTGATACTGCTACATTGAATTCTGGTCAAGAGCAGAAGCTGTCTTCTTCTGGAGGTTGTGTCCATCACCGAATATGAGCTGACCTTCCAAAGAAAGAAAAGGCAGAAAGACTTCCTCAGTCTAAATGTGAGTCTTGTTTTATTTCCAGCTCCAGGGACAACCCCTTGATATATCGATTGCCACCACTTTTTCTTTTTAGAGAGATCACTACCACGTCCCTCAGGGCATGGTCTTGCCATGACTCCAAGAAAAGAAGGTTAGGGTAGTTTGACCTTGGAACATTTCTCAAAGCCTAAGTTATTTGGTCATATTCACAGTCACCATTGCTTTTGTGGTTACAGGGGAATTAAAATGTGTTTAGCCAGTTTTAAAGGGCAAAAAATCAATTGCACAATAATCAAAATTTTGTAGTACATTCCACACCATAAAAAGTCTCATG
This sequence comes from Marmota flaviventris, assembly GCF_047511675.1. Classification (NCBI taxonomy): domain Eukaryota; kingdom Metazoa; phylum Chordata; class Mammalia; order Rodentia; family Sciuridae; genus Marmota; species Marmota flaviventris. The sequence continues at coordinate 67,178,853 of NC_092512.1, forward strand.
CTATGTTGAAGGGGATGTAGATTAGAGAGAACAGTGACATGTTATGTAAAATCAATGTTTATAAATTGGTCAGTTTATCAAAAGTCATCACAGAACCTCTGTATTTAAATGGATCTTATAATGAGAAATTTTGTAAACTTAGATAAAGAGATCAGATATCTGTGTTTGCTAGGTGACTGTATCCATTTCATATTTTAGGTGCTAATAAACACATCTTCCTGTTTATTTATACATGTGGGCATATTCATATGGGTCTATTTGACTAAGTTTAGTGTAAAATTTGCTGATAAATTGTAGTTACAACAAATGCTCTGAAATAGAGGAAGGAGATGAATTATTGTGATTTTTTAATCTCAAGAGGTAAAACACAGGGACCTATTTAATTCACTTTCTAAATGATGGAAAGTTTGAAATACTTTGTTTTCAAGGGGTTAAATATTTTAAAAATGTTCCAACTACCATAATCTTTATACCTAAGCTGATAGTTTTGTCAACAACCAGAAAAATAGACTAGCTATGTCATGATCAGTATCTGAACCATGTAAGACTTACAATGTCCAAGCACTACACAACTCAAGCTGAAATTTCCTCACATACAGGTAATGAGTGAGTCCGGTCCTGATGTGCACTGTGATGTGCACCAGTGTATACAGGGAGAGGTGTTCTCATCCAGTTGAGTGTATTGATATTTCTGGTCTAGGTCATTCTCTGTTCCAGGGCCCACAGTGTTCATCTGCACAAGACAGATTTTTAAAAAATACCTTCTGTTCATCTTGTGATCCATATTAATCTCTCCCTGATCTTGTGCTTACTCATTTCAGGATTTGGGGACCACAAAGCCCACGAAGCCCTTTCTTTTCATAACTTGCCATCCAAAGACATTTTTGATGCTCAAACAATTCCCTGCTGTTTACAACTTCAGAGGTTGTCCTCCAAATAGTTTTTCTCTCTCAACTTCAATAGCACCACTTTCACTTTTCATCTGACTTGGTAGCTAATAAATCAAGAGGCAGGATAGAGAGAGGGGAGAAAAAAAATACCTTTATTGTAGGTCCTTTTATTTTTCTGTTTTTCAAGGGTTATTTACTAAAGGACGATCTTCAATATGTTCTTACTTTTATAATTTTCATTTTTTTTTTCAACTGAAATTTGTGGACTTCCTCCTCTTCTCTTTTGAAAACTATTCTACAATACATAAAAATTATTATTTTAAAGTATTGTCATTGTGGACAGTTTTCTTGTTATTAAACTTACTCTGGTCACCTTGATTTATAGTTACAAACTCTTGAGAGAATTATTTGTTTGTTTGTTATAAAAGAGGTAGGTATAGCTTTTCAAAAATGTAGAAGAAACCTTGAGAAGTTTTTTTTTTTTCATGGATTCGAATGTACAGTAAGTTATTTCCCCAAGTCATAGGACTGACAGATCTGTAAGGATACATGTATTGCCTTCCAGAGAAAACCTACACTCTAACTGGCTTAGTGACAAGGAACTTCATCCTATAAAAGGGTAAGCTGAGTAGCAGGGTGGAATCCAGGGAAACACAAGGGGATCCTGTTCTACTTGTGTGCATTCTTTGATCTGCCCTCCTGTTTGTGTTGTCTACCTTCTTGGGCTCTGAGCAAGATGGTGGCAGCAATTCCAGATGTGTCAAAATCCAGGGTACAAAGAAAGGGCTGTCACTTCTCATGTTTCCTTTTTAGGACCCAGGAACATGTTTCTCAAAGTCCATAAATAGATTTTCTTTCACTATGAATTGACTAGGATTCAATTATATGCCCATTTCTGATCCAGCCATCAACTGTGGGAATTTGAAGTACTATCACTGACAGAGATTTCTCTTTTTGGACAGCCTTGACTGCCTTTCTCTTTCACCAGTCAGGCTAATCCCTTGGGGTAATCACAAAGATACACCAAAATTCAGCAGTTGCTTATTTCATAATCTAACGTAAAGTTTATTTAAGAATTCAATTGCATTTTTCTCTCTCTTTTTGGTACTGGGGATTGAAACCAGAGGTACTTTACCACTAAGTCCATTTTATTTATTATTTTGAGACAGGGTTTTGCTAAGTTGTTGAAGGTTTCCCTAAGTGGCTGAGGCTGACATTGAATCCTTTAGCCTGAGCTTCCCAAGTCACTGGGATTATAGGTGTGCCCTACTGTGCCTGGCTTTCAACTGCAAACTTGCATGGCTTATGTTAGTACCAAGCAAAGTTGGGCTAGGAGAGGAGATGAAATTCTTTTGGAATATTATCAATTCCTAGAGTTACTCTATCAGGTACGTTTAATACTACATGCCTGTTGTCCAGAGAGTAAAGTGATTTAGGAATGACTGCAATTCTCTGTTGTGTGCTCATAAAAATAGTCTTCTAGATCAAGGATACTCTACTAGAATTTAATTTACAGTAAGGTGATTATTCATGGGAAGGTGTCTCTGTATAAGATAAATAAAAATCGAACAGATCCTCTCTCATGAAACTATTTCCTCTCCAGTCTTTCTCATCTCTAGTCACCTATTTGCTTGAGTCACAAGTATTGGCATCATTCTTGATTTTTCCCTATTGTGGTAATTCATCAGGGAGACCACAATCCTACTTGCAACTGAAGCAGAGCCCCCTCAGTCTGTCCAACTGAATGCTATCTTCCTAGTGTTGGCTCTACAATAGGTTATCGGATTTGCTGCCTAATTGTCTCCTCTTTCCCCCTGACTCCATCTATTTAACCTTCTAATTCATTTCTAACTCAGTGTTCATTGGAATAAAAAATTACACTGAACATCACTTCTTTAAATCCTTTAGAAATTTCCTATTGCATTAAAAGTACATATGTATGTATGTGTATATGTGTGTATGTGTGTGTGTGTGTGTGTGTGTGTGTGTGTATACACACATATTTTCTTGGCCATAGCTCATAACACGGTACATGAGTTTGCCCCTGCTTCTCTGTGTAGTCTCATTTGATATTAACCTGCCTTAACCACAGCCTCACTGGGCTACTTTCTGCTACTTGAATACACTTAAATTGTTCCCATCATGAGATAATTGGGATGTCTCATGGATGACAAGCTCTTAATCTGGTCTCAGCTCAGTCATTACCTTCTCAGGGTGGCTTTCCATGCTCACCCTATCTACACAGGTTTCCTCTCTTAGTAGGGGAAAGTGGTTTGTTCTTTGTCCTCAGAGGTTTCTTTTCTAAGTTTGTATGCATGAGATTCTTTGTCTTCTGCCGCAGTCCGGCTGCAGCAAAATAACCGGGGGGTGACGAACAACTTGTGTACATTGATACAGCAGGAGTGGGAGCCGTTTATTGCAGGACAGGAGCAGTATTTATACATTCCACACAGCTTATCTAATTAGCATAAACTAGATACATCAGTCAACCAATAAGGAATCTCCACACTTAATGGCTCGCTTTTGTTACTTCTCAAACCACTCCCTCTGGCATTTTGCCAGGCACCATCCAGACTTGTTTACTAACTCTAACATTCCCCTGGCAAAATGCCAGGTGTTATTTTGACTTGTTTACAGACTCTAACAGTCTTCCTATTTATTATCTGTCCCCCTTTCTAGGTGTGATGCTCCTATTCCCAAGAATGCAGCCTGGCTGCAGTAGGCAGCCTATGGAAAGGAGGGCAGGGGACAAATTTTATTTATAATGATAGTTCCTTGAGTATGGATAATTCTGTGGCATTACTAACACCTAACAAGGTGTTCATCACATGATATGTACTCACCACATCTGTCTTTTTGAATTAATGGAATATCTTGTTAGAAGAATAAAAGTTGGCATTTAACTATTAGATTAGGAAATGAAAAAATGGATTTCTCAGTATTTGGAAAACTTCAACTGTATCATTAATAAATATTCAACAAGTTTTGTGATATTTTCAGGTAAGTTTGGTACCATTCTTTCAAAATGGCACCTCTCTGTTTCCTGAAGAAACAAGAGAACACCTGAAGAGTCTGAAAACCAGAGGAAAATTTTAAAAAAGAGTGTGAAGAATCAGAGAATCTTCTCATTCAAATATAACTTGATATGTAGAATGACCCCATAGACTCATGGAAGATGGAAACAGCTATCGATGAAACTTGTGTTGACATATAAGAAAAAAAAAACAGGTCTTGTTTATGTTAGAGACCAGTTTTGAACTACTTCATGATGAGTTGAAGTTATTTTAGTTGTACTGTTTAGAAGGCCACCACTATATAGTATAGTCTTGAGTCTTATAAAGAAGTTATTGCTTACTTTCTTGAAATGGCATCCTAGTAGTAATATTTGATATTTGGTCATTAATTGATTAGCAAAGTAGGGAGAGATAAAGTGACAGGAGGGCTAGGCCAAATTGAGGACACCTAGCACATGGCTGCATGACCATGACCTTTTTCTCCTCTGGAAGATTCCACAGAAAATTAGGGACAATGGGTTAGATGCCATCTAAATTTAACCAATGGTAACTTTGAATAATTTTATGCAAAGAATGTTAGTCAGATTTCCATTACTTTAACGAAATAACTGAGATAAAACTTGTAAGGAGGAAAGATTTATTTTGGCTCACAGTTTTGGAAGTTTTCATTCATGATCAATTGGCCTGTTGCTTTGGAGCCCAAGGAGAAGCAACATGTCATGGTGGGCATACCTAATAGAGGCTAGGAGGTGAGGAAAGGAAGTGAAAGAGGAAGAGGAGTGACTGGGATCTTCTTGTTGGCTTCAAGGGCATGCCTCCAATGAGCTAACTTCACTTCCCACCTTTAATAGTTCCACCATCTCCCAATTGTGCCATGGTCTGGGGACAAAGCCTTAAACACACAAATCTTTGGGCGAACATTCAAGATCCAAACTATAACACTAAGATACCAACGTGTTAATATAAAAAAAATCATGTAACTATTCTTTGATTTTAGACATAGTTTTCAGGAAGCTACCTTAATCTATCAGTTCTACCTCTATAAAATTCTTCGGCTAGGTAATTGCTTTTAATCTTATCTTCCATCTGATCCATTTTTTTTAAGTTCTCAAAAATATTTTTAAAAATTTTAATTGACAGGTAATAATTGTACATATTTGTGGGGTATGGCATGATACTTCAATACGTGTGTACAATATGCAATGTATTTTGAATTTTAAAGACAAAAATGGTAAATGTGAAGTTAATAAATATGTCAATTACCTTGATCTCATCTGATCCATTTTTAAAACTAGTACCAGATATCTTTTTTTTTTTTTTTGAAATAAAATGCTTGTCTTTTCATTCCCCTGCCTAAAAGCCTGCAATAGCTGCCCTTTCATCAATGCAGGATGCCTATGACCAGACTCATTCCTCTTCTACCTTGAACCCTGGGCTCTTCTGTACCAAACTAGGTGCAGTTCTTCAAACACTGCAAGCCTCTTCATATCTCTATGCATTTGCCCTAGTTGTTTCCTCTGCCTGGAATTTTCTCTCTCTCTGTTCCTTGTTTGTATAGTGGGCACTTTCAAGATTCTAACTTCTCTTTTTTCTTTTTTGAATCTCTTTAATGAGCCATTCCTGTCCAAACTCTCCCCATCCCACATTCAGTAGGTTCCCCTCCACATTATCCCAGTAGAATTGATTGTTCCTTTTTAACTTTTTTTTTTCCACGGCTTCCAAACCCAACTTCTCTACTGGAGACACACCAACACACATTGTCTGCGTATTCTTCTTAATGATCTTGACTGGAGAGCATGTGTTACCTTCATCTTTGCTTTTCTGCTCTTTAACACAATGCCCAATATATAGTAACAGCCCCATAAATATAAATGGCTGAATAAAACATGAGTGCAATTTGAAGGAATGAAAAAGCATCAACTGCCCAAAAAGTACTTCTTGATTTTAAATTATGAAGTTTTGGCTTAATGCCTTCAGAGATAGGAGCAGAAGAGAAAAGATGCTTGTGAGAGTGGAAAATTTTTGTGGGGAGGAGTCTTTCATTCCATTGTCCATATTGTTTTCAGTTGCTCCTGATACCATTGTCTCTCCTGGCTCTTCTAAATAAAAAAATTCAGATATTTGATATGATATCAGTGCTCCCATATGTCTTTTGAAAATACTAATTTCTGTTGGACAGAAAACCAGAAAAGCTTGATAAGCATGCACATGAGGCAGTGAGAATTAATTTGATAGAATAGTGGCTCAGAATACAGTAATTATTTTAGGCTGCCTTTTCAAATTCAAGGAACCCAGACACTTATATGATCTCACAATATTGTAGCAAATGGACCAAAGCACAGACTCTAATGTGTGAAAGATGGATTTTATACACACGCTTACATTTTGATTAATTTATTCATTATTCAACCTACATTCATTGAGCACCTTCTTCTGTTGAGCTCTATATGAGATTGTTTGGATTTAAAAATGTAGTTGGAGGATGGCTCTTCCATTAGTTTGGACAAAGTTCTCGATGTTGGAAAACTCTTACATTCATTGTTATCCTGGCAGTGACCACCCTGTGTGAACTGTCCAGAAATCCCAGCTTATGCTATTTGCCCTTCCTCCTTCATTGTCTTTACAACAGCCTTCTGCTAGTTCTTCCAATGCACCATGTTTGCTACCACCTTTGTGCCTTCAAACAGGGCCTTTCTCTGCTTGAAACACTCTTGTCGGAGAATTCAACTCATCTCTCAGAACTTGGTTTAAGTGTCAGTTCCACAGGGAAGCTTTCTTTGATCCCATGCCCAGGTCAGTTCTCCAAGCTGTAGTAGCACTCCACAAATCTATTGCAATCATAATTAATAATGCATGCAGTTATATCTAGTCTTCCTCCTGGAATATAAAGTATATGAGGGGATGATCTGTGTGCCTCCTTTTCTCCTTAGGTCTCCAGAGCCCAGCATTGTGCTGGCATACAGTGATCTTTAATAACATTTGCTAAATGGATCAATGAATTAGCATTGGCAGAACTTCTAGGATGGACTCTTTCTTTCTTGCCATCTCAGCTATTGCCCCAGACTTCCTTTTTCCATACGTTAATGGTTGGTGGAATAAAGATACTCAGAGACACTCTTACAGAACAATTCCTTTTCCTAAAGGGAATTGTTACATCTTTGAGTTCCCATAATATATGAGACCCTGTGCTGCTGGTGACACTCTCATCCCCTTCTCAGTCCTTTCAGGTGGAAGGAACAGAGAGCAGAGGGAACTTGATCACCATTTCCCAGCCAACACAATCTTGGAGGTATAGGGAAGATCAACTCTGAGTATAATGATAGCAATCTCTTTCCCTGCATGAAAGATAGAATCAGGATGCTCATTTAAGGTGAAAGCAGGACTTTCAAAATCACCAATCTAGCAAAGGCAGAGAGAGTCAGAAACAGAAATCAAAACATGTAACAATTCATTTTAGAAAAACGTCCTGCAAACTGATCTCACAGTTGGAACTTAAAAGGCCTAGATACAATCATGTTTTGTAGGTTCCCTGAAATTGACTTGAGAGCTAAAGAGATCTTAAGCAATATTATCCAAGGAGGAAGAGGAGTAGGGAATCCATCACATTGCCATGTTCTCCCCTGTTCTGAAATTATAAAATTGGATCTCAGTCTAGAGCTGAGGGATGGTGTTCTTTTTATGCATGTGTTTATCCCATATGTATTATGCGGGTAAATTGGAGAATGCATTCCTCCCAATTGCTTCCAGAGAGACTCATCTCTTGATTCTTCCAGCATCCCTTCCTCCTGGCCAGAGATTGCCTGTGAGTGACATCTTTTCCTGTATGCCATCTTCTTTCTTTTTCCATATCAAGTTGCTGTTAATATGATGCTGTCCTAGAAATTCCTGAAATTTTCTTTGTAGAAGGAAGCTCCACCAAGCCCGTTAGCAGGCAGAACATCTTTTTACTCTGCACAGAGGTACCCACTCAATATGATATGATTTCTGCTGAAGTCTTGTCTGCTTATATGACTTTTGGAAATCATGTTCTGGGAAATATCCAATGACATTGTTTCTGAATCTTATCAAAATCAGAATTTTCGCCTTCTTATAATCCATTCTCTTACATTCTCCTGGGGTCCCTTTTCTTTAGGTAGGATTTTATCATGCCTTTGCAAACTAAGTTCTTTTTCTCTCTATCAACAGCATCAGTTTGGCCTGAGAAAACTGCAAATTCTTGGGCCTCATCCCAGACCTACTGAATCATAAACTCTGGGATAGGGGCCCTGCAATCTGTGTTTAGGGAATTATATATGAATGTTTGGCTCAAGTTTACCTTGGTATTGACTGAGAATAGAAAATGGGCTTTTTCATCAAGTTAGCAGTTTCAAAAAGATAATGAGGCAATGGTTTAGCTTTCCCAGAGAAAAACTGCATAAGCTAGTTTAAAGCAGAGTTATTTACACATGACTAATAAATGGACTAGCAATACATGGTTTCATTAAATGACTCAGTATGTGTAAAATATTTAGGATAGTACCTGGCATTTAATAAATGCTGTATAAATGTTAGCTAGTATTCAAATCATTATTGTTTGGTTCCATAGGATATTCATTAATTGAATGAAATTCCCCATCTTCTTTTAGAGAGTATTTAAAGGACTTTACAAAGATACAAACAACAGTAATTTAAGAGATACTAAAAAATTAATAAAAAGAAATGAAGTTTCAATGCATGCCATAGAAATTCCCATAACCAACTCTTCTCATTTTAATTATTTCATCTACTTTGTATTACTGTGTATACCTAAGGGACTTGCTAACTGTTCACCCAGTCTTTTCCTTTTTATTTTTGGCCTAGGAAACCTTTCCTGCAGCCCTCTACTGTTCCTTTCCAGGGCTGCAGGGTGCAGGTGGCACCTATTGTAGTTTTGCAAGATGTCAGAGCCCAGGACCATCTGATCTCTAGATGCATGAAGCTGACCATCCTATGCTCTACTAATGGAATTTTACCAATAAAACATAGACTTCTATTGTAGTAAGTCAAAGGGAATTTGAGTTCCCTTAAATAAAATACAATGTAATTGAATTCTTCACATTTAATCCTCTATAGCATAAATTTTAATGGGAAGTTTATTATGCAGTGGTCTGCTTTTAAGTTTTATCCACACCCAATTCTAGGGTAAGGGTCAAGGAAAATTATAAGAAAACATAGGTGTATATAAAATGCCATCCTTTTCCAAGAATCATGAATATCCCAATAGTATTCTTTTAAAAGATTTGAAAATAGCTACTTCTTTTTTAAAAAAAATTATAGAAATATATTTTTAAAATACAAAGAACAGTCAGGGAATGTTTATTTCAGGCCATGGGACCACGGTTTTCTCAGGTGGAGGGAGGCTGAGAAATGGGAGAGTCAGGGTAACAGGTGAGATGTAGTCAATGATTAGTTTTTCCATTGGGTGGAGGGCTTAGTATATGCTTATCATAGTATTTTAAAAGTTAATTAGCTTTCCTTTTTGTCAGAATAAAAAAGCCATGGTACAGTTGGTGTGATGGTTAAATGAGCTATGTATCTTCAGATAAAGGTGCATTCAAATTCTACCACTTACCAGCTGTATAGCATTAGAGAAGCCCCTGGTTCATCTCCATGGATTAGTTTGTTCATTGGTGTAGAGTTGTGACGATTCAGTGAGATGAAATGCGTTGGAAAGTGCCTAGCTCCTAGTCAATGCTAACTACTTTTGTTATTTTATATAGAGCAGAAATGAAGAGGAGAGAGATAGATGAGAAACTTGATTCAGAGACCCCGGCTGGGTTGGAGAGGCTGTACCTCATGCCAGAATCAGCACAAGATGGAGTTTATGAGCCAAGCACGAAGGGAATGCATTTGTAGGAGAACTGAGAAAATGAGGAAGGAAAACTTTGTCTTTCCATATGCAGACACTTGCATACATTTCCTTCCTGAGTTCTTGAATCCCAATGAGAGAACTCGGCGTGTGTTTGGGAAGAAACCTCATGAATTCATATTTTTCCCAATGGAGAAGCTCACAGAAACTTTGAAGTGTTTATTAAAGAGTTGATAATGAGGAGAAAACTTTTTGAAAATCATATTAAAAAGTACCTCCCAAACTGCTTCAACAGTTTAACCTTGGAATCACAAGACTCTGCTGGAATAGAAAGAACACATTTCTCTCTCTCCCCTCCACTGTCCCTGGTGTATCGCATGCATGCTGATAGCTCCGATGGCCTCTTTCTAGGAGTTGGTGGAGGAATGATACTCTTTTTTGTGACCAATCGTATAATTACGAAGGTTGAAATTTGTAATCCTGATATCAAATATTTCATAATGACATCAATTTAAACTTAATATTGCCCTTATCTTTTGACAAAAATAAGGTTTAATATGTTTTTCTCCTAGAGGGGGTGAAATAAGGAAAGACTTTATTATACAAGATAATTAAAATTCTTCCTGAGGTTAAAAGTGATTTAAAAAGAATCACAACATGAGATAATTAGGCCTTATTAGACACTTTATCTGCTTCACTGAAGTCACTTTTTCCAGGATGATAAAATGTGCCTTTGTCTTTTTTTAGAAAGCTGGATACCAAATTTGGAGAAAAAAATGATCTTTCCTCCTCCTCTTAGACTCAGCGCATGACTGTGTGAATGGATTTGTGGAAATAATTTAATGACAGGGTTACAGTTTCCAAAAGCTAGACCTTTAGAGAATGTGATGGTTTTCAAGTAACTTACTCATTTTTTTTCTGGTGGAATTGCATTTTACCCTCTATTTTTAGTTGGTTAACAGAAAATGATATGAATTTGTGTTTTCTGATTTTTTTTTCTCCCTGACAGGCAGAATAATAACAGATTAGTTTTGGGATATTTAACAAAATCCTTTTGTTACTTGACAGACACATTTATGTGTTCTTTTGCCATAACAGGTGAGGCAAAGAATGTCAGTGTTTTGTGTTTTTAATGTCTAATTAACATATAATATAGGCTATTATAGTAACTATGCAGGAGAGGATGATATCTTTTAGAAGAAAAATGCTTTAGGCATTTAAAGCACATGATGTTTTTGTGAGAGGAAGCAGGTACCCTCGGAGCATGGGAGTTCTGCCAGAGTTCTAAACCGGATCCCTACCTGAGGCTTGATATTGCTTTTCTATTCTGCTTTTAGGCCCAAGGATGGTGACACAGAGACCACCACTTCTGCTAATGCTCTTTGGATTTCCAACGGGTTTTTGACAATGTTCAATACAACTAATAATGAATGAATCAAGCAGTATTTGTTTTTGCCCATAAATTTGTTTCCAACTTATTTCCATCTATTCACCAGGGGATGACAAGCAATCGTCTTTAAGGAAACATTTCAGTTTTACAGACAATGACTTTGCAATGGAGGTTCCATCCGATCATTCCTTCCTTCTGGGGGATTCTTTCCTTTGGAGAAAGGCTTATATTTAGATCAGTGCATCCAGGGCAAGGTAAAATATACAGATCTCTTTGAAAGCTAGGAACACAGAACTGTTAGGTAAATGTCTATTTTAAGGTGAAATATTTAGGAGAGAAGTAGTGTGCTTTGGCAGAAAAAAATAGCTCCTGTCATATGTTTTCGGGGTCTATTGTCAATGATACAAAGGAAATTGTTGCCTTAAAGAGAAACTTAAACAGTAAAATAAGAATGGAATGAAGCTAAAATTACAAGCATAAAGGAGGCAATACCAAAGGCATCCATTAAAAAAGGTTTTAAATGTTTTCATGGGAATACACAGCTGCTTCTCAAAGTATGTGTGCTACCTGGAGTTTTACTCTGTCAAGCTGGTAGTTTCTATCAGAAAGAGTATAACACCTATGGGGTCCTAGAGATGGGTAAGCTTTAGTTTAAAAAAGTGCACAAAACATGAACCTACAGCTTAATAAATTATCATAAAGCAGAGAACCATGTTGAACAGTTGATTTTTGTGTATTGATTTTGAATCAGGTATATTTGTTATATCTTCATCAATCCTAATGATTAGAAGAAGTTTTCTTACACATAGCCACATCATCTGAATAATGACAGTTTGATTCTTTCTTCTAATACTTTTACATTTTATTTGGGTTTTGATTTACTGCACTGTCTGTGATTTCCAGTGCAATGCTGAGAGAAAAAATGATGGCATATTTCTCCATCCCCTATCTTAAAAAAAAAGACAAAGTTTATTTAAATGCCTCACCATTAAATGTTATGCTTGATTTTCCTAGTTTTCTAATATTTATCTCGATAGGATGCTGATTTTTATCAGATGTCTCTTCTGCTATTGTGCTGATCATCATAATGTTCAGTAAATATGCTGAATTACTTTGATTCTCTAATGGTAAAGCAACTTTGAATTTCTAGGGCAAATCAAAGTTGGTCATATTGCATCATTTCTATGCATAGCTGGATTCAATTTGCTAATATTTTATTTAGGATATTTGAATCTGCTTCTGTGAGATTGGACTGCTATTTTTCTTTCATGTGGAGTTTTGGACCAAGGTTATCTTGACCTCATAGAATTATCTGAGAAATATATCCTTTTTTTTCTCCTTATCTTTGGAAGATTTCTTGAAATATTTGGGTTATTTCTTTTTTAAATATTTGGAACAACTCACTAGGAAAGCCATCCAGGCCTGCAGTTTTCTTTATGAGTATGCTTTAAGTTCTATTTGGTTTTATGTCAGTTATCTAAGTTATCTTTTTCTAATAGTTCATCGGTTTAATCTAGGTTTTCTATTTTTGGGCATGTCATTTGCTTTACCCTATTGTCTTTTTTAATGTCTGCAGTAACTGTAGCATCGCTTCTTCTCCTTGCCTGATATTAATTGATTGTGCTTTTCCTTTTTTCCCCTGGATCAATCTCTCAAAGCAATTATAAATTGAGCTTCTTTTGTTCTTCTCATTTGTATATATTTTTTCTGTTATGATAATTTATGGTCATGCCTCTATTACTTCCTTCTGTTATATTTAACTTATTTTTTCCCTCTAATTTATTGATCTGGAAGCTTAGCTCATTAAATTCCAGACTTTTTATAATATAGGCATTGAAGCACATTCATTTTCTCCTAAATCCTGTCTTTTCTCATTTGTTCAATTTTGGATATATACTCATTTTAATTAAAAAATATTTCCAACTTTTCAATTTCTTATTGGATTTATGGGTTTGTTAATACATGTATCATATTAAACAATATTAAGGGATTTTTAGAGTTATCTTGTGTTTATCAATTTGTAACATAATTACATTGCAGTCAGAGGATATACTCCAAGATTCCAATACTTTTAAATTTGTTGAAAAGTCCTTTATGGTCTACTGTATTGGTATAGGTTGAAATGTTTGGGACTATAAGTGTTTGGGATTTGGGCTGTTTTTAGATTTTGGAATTTTTGCATATACACAATGAGCTATCTTGGGATAGGACCCGTGTCTAACCATGAAATTCTATGCTTCATATAAAAGTTATATACACAACCTGGAGTCAACTTTATACAATATTTTTAATAATTTTGTGCATAAAACAATGATTTGTGATGTGGAATTTTCCATTTGCAGTGTCATGTTTGTGCTTACCAAATTTTCACATTTTTGGAGCCTTTCAGACTTCCTTATCAGGTACTGTGACCATGGTAAGAAATTGTCCACCAGAGAAAGTCTGCTCTCCAGAAACATTTCTACTCTCTGGATATCACCAACATTCTTGTTTTGAACATCTGCCCTAATGCTCCATAGCAGGAACAAAAGAAAGAGCTATGGTGGGACTGGGTATAACAGGAGAGATTTTTTTTTTTAAGATGCATTAAAAATCAGTATAAACAACCAACACAAAACTCATTAATCACTTGGTATTACGTAAGCCATCATAACACAAGGATGTTAGGTGGGGTAACTTCTGAAATGATGTGAGGCTAAAGTAGAGGTGATACTAAAAGCTGACCATTCTGGACTATGAACACCTGGGAGAAGATTCTGCAGTGATGTTGTTCCTCATCTTATAAAGCACATTTGAAATAGTAAACTGAAAAGGGGATGTGGTAAACAATGAAAATATTTTTATTTGAAAGTTTCTCCTTTATCCACATAGCAGAATTTCCCTCTCAGAATTACTTGCTTAAAGGTATAAGGAATGCTGGAATTTTTTTTCTTTTAAGTTTGTACACTGTCAAACAAGTTCAATAATGATGAGAATGAGAAGAGATTGATTTTTCTTCGTGTTTTACAACTCAGCCCATTCTGACTCATTGGGAAATTTCTGGGCAAGAACATATTTAACAAGAATCTATCTAACATATCTGCTAGAAAGAGCATCTTCTAAGAAAAATTTAGGGGTAAGGAAGAAAACTGTTCCCAAAGAACTGTATAAAATATTGATATTATCAAGAAACACTGTTGTGTTTTCCTCCTCCTTTAGAGGAGGAAAGCCTTACTAACTTTCAGGGGAAAGTAGGTAGAAGGATCACGATGAATACTTATGATCACAGGCACCTGCATATTAGTTGAAGGAGTAATGATGTAACTGAAGGTTTTGCCACAAATTGATACACATGTGCTAATAGGCATTACCAGTCCCATAAATGTGATGAAAATGACATTAAATAGGAACAAAAGAAGTAAACCAATTGGATGGTCAGAGGGTATCATTGTCTCTTGAGACACTTTCTACAGAAGAAAGTTAGAAAACCTGATTTTGGAAACACAGCCAAGAACATCTGGTTGAGGAGAGATGAAAAGAAAGCAGATGCGATGTCCCTGTGGATGACTGGACAGTTAGAGGAGGGGAAGGATGCGCTTCTCATGTAGACTATGAAACAGGTGCAGGAATATTACTGCTGGTAATATGAAACTTGAGCCATCCAGACAGCTGCTAGAAGCTTATTCTGCTAAAAGCAGGGCTTTGATAAACCCTTCAATTGCCTTGATGAGACTTTGTTTTCCAAGAAGATACAAGATGTAATATGGAGAACTTTGGAGCTAATTCTTACCAGTAAGGAAGAACTTGCTGGTGATGCAGATGTCATAGAAGACATCTCCGATTTCATAAGAAGAAGAAAAAGAGGCAATTTCTAGAATATTCAGATCTACATATTGGCATTAAGGAAATCATATTAAAACAAAATCAAGAAAAGTGTAGTTCATCAGCAGGTATTTATGAAGGAGAAGGTGGAACTGTAGTTAGACTGAGCCAGATTGTGGGAGGGATGTCTCAAGCTGGTCCTGTTTTAACATCATTTCAAATACATGGGCAGAAGGGCACCATTCACTTGACTTCCAGGGTCCATCTTCCTTCATATGGGTTTATATGTGGGTTTATAAACAGTAATGCTAGAAATTTTGAGTAGTGATTTGAACAAGCCCAGGAAAATATCAGGTCATGGATAAGCTTTACTTTGTAGTTACAGGATGAGGTGCTGGTTGCTGACCAAGGATGCCCTCATAGGCCAGTGGTGGTTAGGTGACTAGAGATGTGCTCTCCTTAGAGAAGTTTCGGTATTCTGTGGACCACAGCTCAGTTGTCATTTAACTAACTCCTGGTTCTTCAAGTAACATCATAATAATAAGAACTGTAATTAACTTTTCTTATCGGTGACAAAATACCTAAGAAAATCAACTTAAAAGAGGATGGTTTTATTTTGGCTTATGGTTTCAGTCCATGGTTGGTTGGCTCAGTTGTTTCTGGGCCTGTGGCAAAGCAGCACATCATGGTAAGGGGCACATGCAGAGGAGTTGCTCACCTCTTGGCAGCCAGAAGCAGAGAGATTGAGAGGAAGGGGATGGGATCCCAATATCCCCTTCAAGGGCATGTCCCTAGTGACCTAACTTTATCCCACTCAAACCTATCTCCTAAAGTTTTCACCACCTCCAAACAGCATCAGATGCTGGTGACTAAGGCTTTAGAGTAGGGGGTTTAGGGAACAAAAACCTTTGCTGAAATAGCCTTTATTCCTATACCAATTGCCTGAGGACTCTTTATTCTTTTCTCTCTCTCTCTCTCTCTCTCTCTCTCCAATTGCCTGAGGACTCTTTATTCTTCTCTCTCTCTCTCTCTCTCTCTCTCTCTCTCTCTCTCTCCCTCCCTCCCTCCCTCTCTCTCTCTTTCTTCCCTTTATTTATTTTGCAATTTTTGCAATACTGGGAATTGAACACAAGGGTGCTCCACCACTGAGCTACATCCTCAGTCTCCCACCCCACCACCACCTTTTCCTTTTTAAATTTTGAGACAGGGTTTCTGTAAGTAATAATAATAATAAAAGGTGATACAGAGACAAGGTGCAGAGGTAGGGAAGGTGGCAGAGTGGCTCTCAGTGCAAGTGGCCATGATTATTTATGCCAATAGGTTACATTAAGTCATTAGTATCATAACTACATTATTGTTTAGTATCAGTAATGTTTCTTATTCTGCAGTTACATTTTACAGTTACAATATGAAATGTTAGGAGGTTTGTGCAGTCCTCAAGAAAGTCCATTGTTTGAAGTTACTGTTAGGCGGGCAGATCCAGGAGCACCAGAGCTTCACAAAACATTGTAGTTATCTAGCAAACAAGTTCTTTTATTCCAGGAGCTACATGCCTGCAGTCAAGGTGGAGGCTTGATGAGGCTCTAACACAGAGACTTCTCCAGGCATTGCCATACCAGCTAGACATTGCACATATATTAGCTATATTACTAGATTCTAGGAGAGATTGCAGGGCATTCTAAGGGTGGCAAACAGGGTGGCTGTTAACCCCCTGCCCCCACCAGGGAGTTTGCTCACACCAGGGGAATGCTGTCCTATACATTTCCATGGTCATATACATTTCACTAAATTCCTCATACTGTCTCAGCCTCCCAAATTGATGGGATTAAAGACATGTGTCACCAAGCCCTGCTTACTTTTTCTTTCATCTCAACTTCCCTCTCCATTGAGATCCATCTCAATGTTGACAAATTCTTCCTAGACTTGGGAGATAGTGTCTCTAAAAGTCAGCTACAAATTTTCTCTGAGTCAAGGAAGCAAAATTAATGAAAGATAGGGAGAAAACATTTGGGAGAAGATGTACTTTTTTCCCCTTACAAATTATTTGCCTTAATATTAAAAATCTTGTTTCTTTCCACATATCTTGCTTCAATATTTTTTAGAATTGAGGTTTTTGTTTTGAGAGTTTTAGATTCACATGCAGTTGTAAGAAATAATACATTGATCCTGCCAACCTTTTATCTAGTTTTTCCTAATGGTAACATCTTGGAAACTATAGTATTATATCACTATAATATATAATATATATTATTAGGACATCCACATCAATAAAATCCATAAATATTAACTTCATTTCCCCCAATATTTACTGTATTAACACGTGTATTTGCATGTGTTTAGTGATATACAATTTTATCACATGCACAGATTCATGGTCACTATATATAAGAAGTCCATCACTACAGAGTTCCCTCATGTTACCCTTTTATGATCACACCCACTTCCCTCAGGGTCTTCTGTCCAAACTCTGGCAACCATTCACCTGTTCTTCATTTCTATTTTTTTTTTTTAAAATTTATTGTCTTTTAAAAAAATGTCATGCAAATGAAATCATTTAGCATGTAATATTTTGAGACTGGCTTTTTTCCCCCTTAGAAATTCAATATATTTTAAGAAATAACAAAAAACCAGATAGCCTCTATTTTAGGGATAGCTGATCACAGAAGGAAATAAACACACATTTTATTTGGCTTGTTTTCTTTATTGAAAATAAAATTTGAAGTGGAAAGGCTAGAATACACCATATGTTGCCAAATGTGTTTGACCAGTTCCAACCTCTATTCTAAGCTCCAGACCCAGATTTACACTTCCTTCTGGAAAGTTCCACATGGATCACTTGAAGAAAACTCAAAATGCAATGTGTTCAAAATATAATGTGTCATATGTCATTCTTGTCCCCGGAAAAAAAATGCCTCGGTTCCACCTGGACTTCCTGCTTTAATGAAAGATGCCAAAGTCCATCAACACCTAAATTCATCAATCAGTTCACTTATTTTCATGTCAGAGTCAGCATCTCTTGCTCTTGCCACCTATTCCATGCTACCTCATTATATCATTGTTATTAATACCTTAATTTTCACCTCCTGTCAATACCTCCAGTGTGCTTCTCTCTGTTTCCATTGCCTCTAAGTAAGACCCTTTATTTTTTAAATCTAAGGTATTGCAGTGCATGCAAACTGCTCTGTTTCAATCTCTTAATTCAATATCTCATTAACCCCATTGTTGAGATGATCTTTCTGAAGCAATAATCTGGTCATATCATCCATCTGATACCTAATATGTATAGCAGATCTGTAAACAAAATAGACTATTCCATCATGTTATATTTTCCATAGAAGCCAACCCTGAAGTTTGTGATGCCATGGTTCTTTTGAGTACTCACATTCCATAAGCCTACTTAAGAAACACATTTGAAGTATTAACCTACATTCTGCTTTGAAGCTGCAAACTGAAGGGATTTAAAAAAGAAGAAAAGAAAAGAAATAATCTCTGTTGGTGGGCTTCTCTTATTGCCATTTGATATGCTTCTGGCTTCTTGGTGAAGTTTTGGAAGGAGTCATTACGTAACAAGAAGTACGATGACAATCTTTATAGTGTAGAGTTTGGAGATTCTATATCCACAGTCCTAAAATTTGAGAGCTTAAAACCTATAGGTGCAGGAGTTCAAAGAATGGTATTTGTCACTTGTTAAGTGGCAAATACTTATTTTTAACAGAAAGGTAGCAATTAAGAAGCTGAGCTGTCTATTTCAGAATCGAACTCATAATAAATGAGGCTACATAAAAACTTGATTGGGCTGGGTGCAGTGGTGCATGCTTTAATCTTAGTGGTTTTGGAGGCTGAGGCAGGAGGATTGCAAGTTCAAAGTCAGCCTCAGCAAAAGTGAGGCACTAAGCAAGTCAGTGAGACTCTGTTTCTAAATAAAATACAAAATAGTACTGGGGATGTGGCTTAGTGGCGGAGTGCCCCTGAGTTCAATCCTCAGTACTAATATAATATAATATAATATAAACAACAACAAAAAACTTGATGGACTTTGAAAGTTCGCATACTACAGAAATATCCCAGGAGAAGATGTTTAGTCATGAAGTTCATGGATGCAATCTTTTTCCAAGTGTTTCCTCATGAAAGATCATGAAAGAATGTCCTACTTTCTCTTCAGATGCAGTGTGGAGTCTAGCACCTTCTCTTTGCTGGAATTATTCAGTGGCACTTAAAGCCCAGTAATATAGTAGTAACATAAGACTGCAATTTGAAAAAAAAATATTTTGAATTGACTGGGACTTCAACAACAAGTTTTATGATGATGCTTCATGTAGTGATGCACTGCTCTAGAGGGCCCAAGATCATCCTGAACATGGACTTCAAGGAAAGAATTGATATTTGGTTTGTTAGATACATGGTGGGATAAAGGATCCAAAGTTTTCTTCCAACATACAGATGATACTGACCAGTGAAATAAAGTTGTCAAACAGCTTGAGGCACCATGTCCTGAATTCATGAAGAAACTGTTGGTTACAGTAAGAAATATGTTGAAAACAGTCCTAAATATGCTGGAGATAGCACTGAGAAACTTCCCAGATGTGTGTTTTCCAGCTGACTCAGAAGACAACAAGCATAGAGCAAGTTAAGTAACAGATTTGCTATCCAAAATGCTGGTCACAGGTGCACATCTAGAAGAATCTCTATAGATGAAGTTCTCAGGATCCTTCTGAAGCAGAAGCCCCATCACCCCAAATACCTCACAATTGATTGAATGAAAGAGAACATACAGTAGAAGAATGGAATGAATTGATAAACAAGAGAATGATAGACTTGGAGGAGTAAGCATGAAGTTGTATAGGAGCAGCCCTCTCTTTCAGCACAGGTGCAGAAGAGATCAGTGGTTTTTAGTATCCATCATCATTGTCGTTGTCCAAGATGCATCTTCTGTGTCAACAGATCCAACTTTGGCTTTAGGACAGCAATCCTCTAGAAGCAGCAGCTGGACTTCTGGGCTGCTATAGATAACTACTTGGGCCTTTGGAGGTGGGATGGGAGGGATGGGGAGTTGATTAGTTATGGATAAAACTACTTGAAAAATAATTCTTGGTCTTAAAAAAGTAGAATTTGTTTTGTAGTAGTTTTTTTTTTAAGTTTCAAGAAATGTAATTTAAAACCTTGTGTTTTAAAATAGTAACAAAACTGTATTGTAGTTTTGCTTTAATTAAGTTTATAAAGGAAGCCTAATTATTTAATCATGGTTTGTTTTGTATTTTCACTTTATATGATGCTGATAATTTTTATAAAACCCTGAATTTGGAACACTTCATTTATCAAAGCAAATATTATGTCGTGGCCCATCAATATCATGAATTATATAAGATTTTTATGTTTCTTTTGTTAGAATTTATTTACGATGTTTTGTTCATGATATTGCCCTTCAGGATTATATTCTTATCAATGAAACATCACCAGAGAAATGAGGGAAAATAGGTGGTAGCAGTTGTACTTAGGAATAACTGAGTAAATGGTGGACCACCAGTATTTGCTGCTTGGCAATTATGATTTAGTTACAATGGTAGGCAATCCCACTAAATCTTGGCAAAAGTCCTATCATCAAAATATTGGGATAAATCAGAACATGACTTTAAAGGTGTTAGGCAAGTACCACCACTTTCATATCTTTCTACCCCACCCAAAAAAAGCCAAGTAAAGGAATATGGTGTATTCTGAAAATCTCTGGCATGATCAAAGCTTATAATCACATAAAGTAAAAAAAAAAAAAAAGATACTTTGTGAATAATACATTTCAATGCAAATAAACAGATGGTTCACTTCTGTTAACTGTGAGCTTGTATTTGTATATATGGAAATAATCTCAGGCTGTAGGTCCTAGCAACGGTTTGGAGTCTGGTGTTTCTCTTTCCTGCAGTTTTGGTCCCTTGGACCTTTCTGATTCCCTATTACTTGGACAATTATTCAGTTGAATACCAGTTCTCATACTGTTTCTGACCATTTTATTCTACCTGTAGCATAATCATATTTCTAATAGCTATCATGAGATTCTAAAGCCTACTTAGATTGTGTAGGTGATATAGCCAATGATCAATATTCCATTTATCTGAAAAAACTGCTGCAGTCTTATATAAGATATCATAAGGGCCATTTGTTCACCTTTAGCAGGGGAATTATAGATTTGATTATTTCATCTAGGTCTTTCATTGTTTTATACCTGATTTTGCATATAACATGAATGCAGACATCAAATAGTTTGAGAATAGTATTGTTCTTGAAAAATTTGTACTATTTGAATTTTATATTTGTAGATTTATTTTTCTACATTTTTTTGTAAGTAAAGAATCACCAAGATGGGTTGGGGGCGGGGAGAGAAAGAGAGAGAAGAGAATGAGAATCATTTCTTCTAATGGATGAGGAATAGCCTTATTCTAACCATAAAGTGTTTGATATACACTCTGTGCTTGCTATGTCATCTACAATGTCTCTGACAGGAAATACATAAGAAGGCTGCCTTTTTCTCTATCTTCTTCAAAGGAATCCTTTCCTACTCCCCAATACTGAGTGGTCCTTTACCAGACAGTCTTTAGGCCTAGGTCACTATGTCCTGCATAGGTGGCTAAGTTCTGTATCTATGATGACCACTCCTCTTCCCTTCTCCCTACTTCTAGTTACATTTTATCAGATTGAAACTTTTCTAAGGGCAGCTGATCACAGGGGGGCAGTAGCATTTGAGAAGTTCTAAAGACATGGGGAGAGAATTCAGGAATCCATTAAAAAATATAACTGGAAAGATGGACCCAGAAAGTAAACAAGGGAGCTGAACCATGGTGATCGATGATCACCAGAGTGGACATCAAAAATCTATAGCTGAAAAGAATCAAGACAGGAGGAGTTTTGGAGATGCCTGATTCCTAAGCATTCATTATTTTTTTGTCCTTTGTCCCCCTCTCCAAGGGGGCCTTTTTTCATGTCTGTTTCTAGATACCAAGAAACCCCCGTGTCCATTATTGGTTACTATTATGTATCATGTTGATTATGCATGAAGTGACTTGAATGAAACTTTGTTCCTTTTAGTGAGCAGGAACATTTTAAAAACTGCTTTTGGATTATTAATACTCCTCCCCAAAAGTGACTGAGTGAAGCTGCAAAGTTCATATAGGGACATGTTGACTTTTCTGGTACAAAAACAGTACAGTGAATTTATACAGGGTGTGGGTTTTAGAGACGATATGTCAGTGTTTCCTTCACTGATTATCTTTGTGATCTTGAAAACTTAATTGACATTTCAAACCACACTGTCCTAGTCTGTAAAGTGGGGATAATAGCAGTCACTGTCTCAGAAGGCATGAAAAGGAGATCATAATGCAGGCAAAGCACTTGGATCAGGGTTTGGTACCTGAGGATACTCACTAAAGGGGTTGGGAGAAAGAGGCCTGAAAGATGATTTCAGTTTTATGTCTGGGTACCAATCACCAAAACAGAGACCAGAAAAGCAGGATCTGTGATTATGCTTTGGAATTGTCTCAAGTTGATACCAGGTGGCTAGATCTATATACCTCCCATATCAGTGAGCTGACGTAGGATACTCTGGGAAGCCCTTGGGCTGGTATCTCCCTTCAGCTGAGGGAATCCCTCAGAGAAGGCTGATTGTGGGAGCTGTTAGCCAATAACCTTCCTCAAAACTAGGGGAACAAGTCTTTTAATCTCAGTGGGGGCTCTGCATGGCTCACAATCCAGTAGTCAAGGCAGTCTATCCCTTGTATCCCTGATAGTATCCACTAACTTTAAGTTCTCCAAACAACCTTTCCAGGAGTTTGGTAGAGTTCTTGGAAGAGACTATAATATATATGAATGTATGTCTATGAATGTGTGTGTATGCACACAACAGTATATATGTTGTTGATGTATGTGGTCTTGAGTCCACAACTGACTCATTCTACTTCCATTACTATTATAGATTCTCCTAACCCTCCTCTTTCACCACAAGTTGTTTATTGGCTGACTTCATGGAGGGCACAGACCCAATATCTGAGGGATTCTAGTTTCTGGTTACTATTGTCATTGAGAAAACCTCTCTTGTTAGGATGACAATTCTTGTTTGCTAGTCCTATGGACCAAGGGGACTGAAGTGAGATAGCAGCAGTAGCTGGGCTCCCATATATGGAATATGACCCCTTTGGGATCTGGGATCTCTAGATGCATGGAGCTCAGAGTTGAGATGACAGGAAGTACAAAGTGGTCCCTGGGAATTATGGTAGTAAGCATGTCCAATTCTTCTTCTCCCCATTGTTCTTACGCTTCTTGGAAGGGACGATATTCAGCAACATAAAATGGTCATTGATTTACTATGTTATGTATAATGTCTCTCAGAAGATGGCACTGTCTTTAAAAGGTATGATATTTAATTTGATGCCACAGCTGGGCCTTTAACCGGCAGTTTCCTTGCCCTGTGGGTCCAGGAGCTAGATTGTGGGTAGTAACATAAAGGATAGGTCCAGTGGGTACCATGTTATGTGCCCTTTGTTGATAAGTGGGCCCTTGCTCTGATGTAATGTTAAGTGAGATGCTCTGATGGTGAATAAAATACTTCTAAAGTCTTCAGCTGAGGCTTTTAAGGAAGGCAAGATTGAGTCATATTCAGAATATGTGTCAATTCCTGCTAAAATATTTTCCAAAACAGAGGGAGGAGTCCAAAGTAATCATGGCTGGGCCTCTGCATTTTTTTTTTAATTTTTTTTTTTTTTTGAGAGAGAGAGAGAGAGAGAGAGAGAGAGAGAATTTTAATATTTATTTTTTAGTTTTCGGCGGACACAACATCTTTGTTTGTATGTGGTGCTGAGGATCGAACCTGGGCTGCACGCATGCCAGGCGAGCGTGCTACCGCTTGAGCCACATCCCCAGCCCTCTGCATTTGTTTTTATTGCTGGTAGATTATAAATACAGTAGCTGCAAATGAAAGATTAGCTTTGATAAGTTGAATCCCATGCTCTTGCCCCTACAGTTTGCTTCATTCACATGCTCCTTTTGTCGGGACAGATTGATGTCAGTTTGTCAAGACTTTGTGTCCATTGGATTTCTGGTAGTTTTTCCATGGTGGATACTCTGACGGATGTTAACATATAGTATCAACCACTTCCCATTGTGTGATTTCTGTTTGGTCTATACCATGCATCCATCCTAGGTTTCCTAGTTTATAATTTTCTCATTGGTTTTCTTTTTTGTAAGTTTGTGCATTATAATCATACATAATAGTGGGATTCATGGTTACATATTTGTACATGAACATAACATAATTTGGTCAATTCCCAGTACCTTCCCTTTTCCTTCCTGTCTCTCTACTCCTGATTCCTTTCTTCTATTCTATTGATATTCCTTATATTTCAATGAGATACTTTGATTTCTTTCTATGCATCCAGTCAAACAATCAAGGTATTTATTATGGCCCACAAATTCATATAAATGCTGAGCTAATATCAGATCACATTTCCTTTCACTCAAAGTGATTGACCCAACACACTCCCTGAAAATCTGCCTACTTGGAAAATTCCCCTTAGTACTGTTCTTTTCAAAGCACTTTATAGTTCAAGTGGGGTTGTATTGGCAACTGCCTCCCGTTTTCAGCTTGAAACTAAATACCAAGCTTATCTACTGATAAACAGCATGTGTTTCTTTCTGTTCTCCTTCTTTGATCCTCTGCACAAATACAACCCCAGGTTTTAGCAGAGGAAGGGGCATAGGTGCAGTAATGTGGACATATGGGGGTCTGAGTTACCTGCTCAAGTAGCGTGCTTTTGTTTTGCTCAAGCAGCCTGATTTTGCTCTTCTGTCCTGTTTGTGCTCAATCACATTTGCACCACTTACATTTTGCAATGAATTACTGATGGGTACGTCTGATTTTATGAATTAGTTGATCTCACAGTATCCTATTCCTGTGGTGGAGTTCTGGCTGCAAGGCTCCTTAGTCTCTCATGGTTAGATGTTTTCTCTCTCTGAGGATTCTCTTAGCATGCAAAGAACCATTTTCAAAAGGCATATAATCCCCTGCTGAAGATTGCATGGCATTACTTCAGAACCAGGGGTCTGTGTTATAATTCCTCCACTGAGGTTTGCGACAAACTCTACACAATATCTTTCCCCAACCCTGATGTCTCTAGCACCACAAGCTAGGACTGTGTTGTTTGGCTTAAGCACAAGGGCTACTAACTTTTCACTCTAAATCTGGTGCAAAGTCCCCTGCCCTCAGTTTCCCTCAAAGCCGATATTACCTGATATTTGAGAAGAGTATTTTTTAGGTACAATATACTGCATCTAGAACATTTTTCAAGGCACAGTGCTTTCTTCTTTGTGGCAGACTGTGAAAGATGTCATAATTTGTCTTTCTGTTTGAGGGGATT
Organism: Marmota flaviventris; assembly: GCF_047511675.1. Classification (NCBI taxonomy): domain Eukaryota; kingdom Metazoa; phylum Chordata; class Mammalia; order Rodentia; family Sciuridae; genus Marmota; species Marmota flaviventris. The sequence goes on from NC_092512.1 coordinate 67,204,169, forward strand.
TTCCAGGATTTCTAGGCTACTGTATCACCATTTTATTGAACTAAAGAATCCATAAATATACCACTTCCTGAAGTTTATACATCTTACTCGGACTCAGAGCACACTTGAGAAGCTCTGGTACAAGAATGGCTGATTAGAGATGTCTGTAGAAGGCAAGATAGAGTCTGGCCTTTATTTTCCACAATGATTTAAATTCACAAAGCTGATGAAGCTGTCTTGGATGGAGAGTCTCTCTTCATAGAGGCAATTACCTGAGGGCTCAACAGACAACCTTCACAGGAGGTAGGGAAGATAGATGTCAAGTTTTGAAGGGAGGTGGGTGTAGGCAATGTAGACCAGCATAACAAATTACCTTTGCAATTTTCTGTTTTCTCTGACTCCTAAGCATACTTTCCCTTCTTCTAATTTATAATTTTTATCTAATATTACTTAATAATTTTATATATTTGAATTTGGGTAGTTTTAGATTTTTTAAAATTTCATTTGGCTTGCTTCATTAATGTTAATCATTTCTTTTTGTATTGGGGATTGAACCCAGGAGTGCTCAACCATTGAGCCACATCCAGAGCCCTTTTTATTTTTTATTTTGACACAGGGTCTCACTAAGTTGCTTAGGGCCTCTTTAAGTTGCTGAGGCTGGCTTTGAACTTGCAATCCTCCTGCCTCAGCCTTCTGAGCCTCTGAGATTATAGGTGTGCACCGACTATGCCCAGTTCCTTTCAGTCTTCTAAAACTTCAGGATTTTCAATTCCTTATTTCCATATTTGATAATTTTCTTATTTTTAAAGCTTTAAATTCATTTCTTAGCCTCTACTGGTTTTTATGTGTGTGTAACTCTTGCAAATTAATTTTAATTTTCAACTTTTCTGAAATGTTAACTAGTCATGATTTATTCAGGCAAAGTCAAAGCTGCACAGAGAAACTTCCTTAGCAGGGGAGGCTGAAAGACTCCTTGAACTATTTTTTTTTTTTAATACTCTCTGACTTCCCTTATTTGCATTTCCATTTTTTTCTAGAGTTATTTACATAAAGTCGTGGTCCTCTCAGGGAACTTCCTGGCCAATGACTCTTTTCAGGGCCATGACCATCTTCCCCTCGCAGACAGCATTTGTGCACTATTGGCATGGATGTATTTCTCATTATAACCTCTATTTTAGTTAAGAGGAACAGTATTTGAAGCACATTATTGTCCCCTTCTCTTTAAAATTTCATGACTAGATCTTATTACTTAGATAGAGGTTTCCATGTTTTTGGAGGTGAGACTGAGGTGAAGGCAGAGCCTGGGGTGGACGTTAGCATGGGAATACAAAAGCAAGGCATTAGGAGTCACCATCTAATGCCCAAAAGAGGCTCTTGCACGAAGACTGCTATGGTTTGAATAGGTGTTCCTGAAGGGCCCATGGGTGAAGGTCATAGCTGCCAGCCTGTAGTGTTTTGGGGAGACAGTGGAACTGTTAAAAGGCAGGGTCTAATAGAAGGAAGTTAGGTCATGTAAGGCATGTCCTTGAAGGAGATATTGGAACATAACCCCTTCCTCTCTCTCTTTGTTTCCTGGAGGACACAAGTGAGTCAGTTACCTCCACCATGTACTTCCTCCATGCTATACTGTTTGGTCATAGGCCCAAAGGCAAAGAGACCAAGCGACCGTGGGCTGAAAATATAAGAAATATTAACTTTTTATCCTTATACATTGACTTAACCTTGGGTGTTTGTTACAGTAATGGATAATTGGCTAATGCAAAAAATGGTCTTAAAACCTAAGCTTTTGTATAGTGATTTGTTTAGCAAACCAAGAACAAAATCTGGTGTTCTTTGATCATGTATTTTCTTTGCGGAGTATGGAGAAAAATCAAGAGACCTGCTTTCTTAGCAGAAGGATATTATGGTGTAAGGAGAAGACAAAGCCTACCCTGAGAGATAATGAGAAATAGAAGAGAGTCAGATAAGAGAGAATGAGGCACATATTAGAGTGTTAGTTTCAAAACGAAGTAGGAGTGACCACTAAGAAAGTTTCAGGTAGACATGGACTAGGGGTATATGACCTAACTCTCCAGTTGTCTGCAAGACTCTAGGCACTACAGTAGGGAAAAAGTAGAACACTTTAATGTTGTACATGGCCATGACAAATAGCAGCATTAAAGAGAGGCAATGTTCTGATTTCCTTTCTTTGGACTGAAGACCATGAGGGAGGTATATGCTGGATAGGAGAAGGGAAATATAAAGAACAGAAGGGGTAGCTTCAACAGAATAAAGTGGTGGAAATCTGGGGATTCCATCTGAGCCTGTTTAGTTCTCATTTGTCTTAAATGGAACCTACCTTCTCCAAAAAGGATTTAGTCGAGAGTCTGATTTCAGAGCTTTCCTGAGGGTGTAGCCCTGAAGTCAAGCAGAGTGCAGAGACAACCTACAGAATGGATGAAAATATTTGCAAACTACATCTGACAAAAGGGTTGATATCCAGAATCTCTTAGTTTACCCAAAAACTTGATACAGAAAACAAAACAAAGCAAGACAAAAAGCCTAATAACCCAATGTAAAAAGTGGGAAATATATCTAAATAGACATTTCTCAAATGATCAATAGTACATTAAAGAATGCTCAACATCCCTAATCATCAGGGGGAGTGCAAATCCAAACCACATTTCACTCCAGTAAGAATGGCATTCGTCAAAGACTATGGATAAAAGCATTGGTGAAGGAGGAAGAGAATCCTTGCATAAGGCTCATGGGAATGTAAATTCATATATGCATTATGGAAAAGAGTCTGGAGATTCCTCAAAAAGTTAAAAAAAATAGAAATATGGTATGATCAAGCAACCTTACTGTTATGGTTTACATGTGAGATGTTCCCCCAAAAGCTTGCATGAGAAAATATAAGAGGGTTTAATGGTGAAATGATTGGATATGAGAGCCTTAATCTAATCAGTGCATTAATCCCCTCATGTGTTAACTGGGTGGTAACTATAAGCAGGTAGGGTGTGCCTAGAGGAGGTAGGTCCCTTGGGAGCGTGCCTTTGGAATATTTATTTTGTCCTTGTTGAGCAGATCTCTCTCTGCCTCCTGGTTTCATGTTCCTAGTTGCTTTCCTCTGTCACACTCTTCCTCATTCAGGACTTGAGGAATGGAGTTGGCCACCTATGGACTGAGACTTCTGAAACCGGGAGCTCCCACACAAACTTTCCCTCCTCTAATTGTTTTTGTCAGGTCTTTTGATGTTGGCAAAAAATCTGAATAAAACACCTACAATTGCAGGTATACCTGAAAGAATGAAATCAGTATGTGGAAGAGGCATCTGCTTTTCCATGCTCATTACAACATACTTAGCAACAGCCAAGTAATGGAATCAACCAAAGTGTCCATCAACTGAGGAACCGGTAAGGAAAGTGTGGCACGTATACACAGTGAAATACTACTGACCCATAAAAGAAGGAAATCATGCCTTTTGAGACAACATGGATGACACTGAATATCATTATATTAAGTGAAATAAACCAGGCACAGAAATGAAAGTAGAGCATGATCTCACTCATATGTGGAATCTAAAAAAGTTATCTCAGAAACTGAGAGTAGAATAGTAGTTACCAGAGGCTAGGAGAATAGGGAGGGTGGAGTGGTGGGAAAGTTGATCAAGGTACTAAGTTATAGTCAAATAGGATCAAGAAATCCTGGTATATGCACAGTAGGATGACTATAGTTAACAAAAATATACTTAACATTGTTCAAAAGCCATACAAAAGGATTTTCAAAGTTTTCACCATAAAGAAATGATAAATGTTTGAGGGAATAAATATGTTTAACCTAACTCAAACTTTATACAATGTATCCATGCCACAAAACAGTTCATGACACCACATCCACTAACATATACAATTTTCATGTGTTTATGTATCAATTAAATAATAACAAAAATAACCCATTTTTTAAAATCTCTGTTACTGTAGGTTGGCAATATATAGCAAAGTGAAAAAAAATACTAATTTATTTATAGCACTCAAAAATATTAGAAACATTGAGAATTGAAGTGTATTATGTCTGTGAAGAAGGATTTTCAAAAACAGTTTGAACTGTACTTCATTTTGTCATATAACTTAACATATGGAATGAGCATATTTTCTGGGCCTTGGTGAATTGTCACACTGCTTTCTAAGTTTGGATCAGCTTCCAGAATTTTATCCTTTGTGCTTTCAATGTCATGAAATATCTGAGAGTTCCTTTAATATGAACGTTTTCTTGTCACTCCTTTTGGGAGATCTTCATCTTTTTGTCACAAATGCTTTTGCCACTCATGCTGGTGAGTTGTTCACCTTCACTCAGTACGTCTGGCTGAGTGTTGAGAGTCTCTTGAATGGCAAGTGCCAACATTCCTATTCAGCTATATATTGACTATATTTTTGATCTGAATTTCACTTCTAGTGTTATCTATCACCTTTCATTTCTTCATGGCACTTTGATTTCTGTTGGCTAATTCTCTTTTTTTGAGTATCTATTTCCATAAAATGTCTCATTTTTTTTTTCTTTTTTTTACTAAGCAACAAGGAGACAGGATGGCAGCACAATCACACCCTTAGGTAAACCAAATTGCAGATAGCACTGGCCCATCACCGGCCGACTTTAAGACAAGTGATGTGACTGTTCACTGATGATGAGTGTATCACTTATTTTCATAACGATTTATGGAATGAAGAATTAGCCCCAAAGTTTGTGCTTTATACAATTATTTAGTTGATCTATTGTAGTAGATCTGTATTGCTGGGAAACGGGTGTTATTTAACCTGTGATTACTAAAATTCATGCACATTGGAATTGTGCAAAGTGATACTTTCTAAATACGCATCTTCCAGAGGGCTTAGAACTTCAATGGAGACTCAATTTCTTTCTTGTTTTCTTAAATTGAGGAGGTGAATTTTACAGCAAGTGCACTTTTGTTAAGGCGACAATGCCAATTCTATTTATTTCTTGACTTATCTTTTCCCATGTGAAGTCTTTTCTTTTGGAGTCAGTAAAAATCACCATGAGACTCTTCAGTCCATGTATTATGATGTGAAACATCTGTTAACTATCTTATATGAGTAGATATAACGGATCCTGTTTTTTTGTTTGTTTGTTTGTTTGGTTTTGTTTTTTAATTTGGGCCAAGTCACTTAACAACAGCTGCAGTGGAAGAGCTACCAGATCTTAAGACAAAAGGTTTTATTGGCTTGATTCTATTTCTTCAAAACTGCTACTCATTAAGATTCCTTTCCTGAAATGTGTTTAACTGAGGCTTCAAAAGTAAATATCTGGATGAATTAGCTTTCCTAAGAGATTTTAATACTATGTCAATTTTCATAACAATGCTTTTCATCTTTGATTATAAGCGTTTTAATGGCAAAATGTCAAATGTGAACAGAAAGGTGAGCAAACCATTGCTAAACTGTTCATGCTTACGACTAGGTGTTGTGTTTCACAGAAAAATTCCAAAGTTTTTCCTAGAGTAGATGCATGTAGGTTACTTGGATTTCTGGTTTGATTCCAACAATCTTTCCATCAGTGTTGATTTTGTGTAATCCATGCAGAAATATTTATCACTGGACATCTGAATGACCGGATGAGGCAGGCTCCCTGGAGCCTTCCTGGGGTCCATGGCAGAGGGTGAAGATTGCATTTCTGGAACTCTTCTTTTTTGGTGAGTTGAATAAATCAGAATGAATAATTCTTCACTGAAAGAAACTGATCCTGCTGAGTGGAAGCATATAATAGAGCCCTAGGGGTGGTCTGGGAAAAAGAACTGCAATTACCTCCTCTTTGCTCATTGCGTGCTTAGGAAGGATTCTTTGCCCTAGACAAAAAGTGATCAATGTCCTCTCACACTAACCTCAATGTAGAGCCTATTTGTAGTCATGATTGGACTACTGGGATTAAAGGATTAAAGAGAGCAAAGTGTTTGGAAGGACTTTTGAATTTTAATGGTAATTATTTGGTGTCCCAGGATCTGCAGAATGCTGTGTTGGTTACCTCAAAAGAAGAACTCTTTATCCCATTTACTAGGGTTCTAATTCTTAGCTTGATTAAAAAGGGATGGGAACTTATAAACTACGTCAATAAAATCACTGATGCAATAAGCGATAGGGAATTCAGGAGAACCTATCTGGGTTCTTATCATATTTAAATTATTCTAAATGTATTACTTCTTAAAATCTCAGATAAAATCTGAAGCCATGACTTCTGCTTCGAGCTGGGATTAAATATAGATTCTGGAACTGAGTTTCCTATAAGTGAATGTGGTCAAAGTGGAATAGGAAATCTATATCTGAGGTAGCATTTGGGATTATTATTTTTTAATCATCATTAATATTCTTCTAATAATGACACCCATGGACACATTTGAAAGTGCAAAAGAGTGCAAATGAAAAATCTATGATATCAATCAACTGCAGTTCTACTTTTGAGATAAAACCACTTTCACCTGAGATTCCTGTTATTAGTTCTTCTGGTATTTAAATATCTGTGTCTCTTTCTGTACTTATCAATTTTAAATAGCATCCGTTTATACTCCAGTGTGAAAAGGAGACATTAACTACCCTCACACCTTTCTTTTTACTTATAATTTTAACTAATTATACTGTTATTCATCCACATCTAAAAATTATACTTCAACCTGTATGTCTTAATTAATTGACTTTAGATAATGTTTTGATTCCTGTCTATATAAAATGAGAAAAAATTACTATATATATATATATATATATATATTTTTTTTTTTTTTGGTGGTTGTACTGGAAATTGAACCTAGGGGGCAATGAGCTATATTACTTGTGGCTTGTCCCCACTCACACTTTATTTTTAAGTTTTGAGACAAGGTCTTGCTAAGTTGCCCATGCTGGCCTTAAACTTGCTTTTATGTATTATATGTCAAAATACATTCTGCTGTCATGTATGACTAAAAAAAAATAAATAAAAATTTAAAAAAAAACTTGCTTTCTTCCTGCCTTAGCCTCACAAGTAGCTAGGGATTATAGGCATGCACCACTATGCCTGGCTTATTTTATGTTTCTGTTCAATTCCACTTTGTGGTCTGGGGTTGTGGTTCAGTGGTGGAGTACTTGCCTAACATGTGAGGATCCATCCCCAGTACCACACAAACACAAACACACACACACACACACACACATACACACACACAATTTTTTTCTTTTACCTTTAGATCTCTTTTAAACACATTATCTAACTGTCCATCCAGTGAATAATTATGTATATTCCTGTAGTTTCAAAATTTTGCGATTTTCCTATTGGATTCTGTGTTTGTATGTGTGTATGTATGTGTATGTATAATTTAGCTGTCAAATTTTTGAATAATTTACTTGATACTATTCAGTTATATTCTGTAGTAATTTACCCATAAGATATATCTATGAAAAACTTTTCAAGTTTTTGGGCATCTGAAATACATTAGTTTGTTCTCACATGTTATGAATAGTTTGTTGGGTGAATAGTGTGAGAAGCCCTAGGGCCAATATTGATTCCTCTCCTTCAGAACTTTGAAGATATTGCTCCATTGCTTTTAAATATGCCTTATTTTGAATGAGATACATGATTCTTCTTCATTTTTGTTTTTTTGTATCTGAAAACTTTTAGAATTTTCACTGTTTATATTCTTAAATTTTATTAGAATGTGTTCAGGCATAGTCTTTTTCCAGGAATCTTTTTTTAATTGATTAAAAATATATATATATGACAGAGGAATGCATTATAATTCATATTACACATATAGAGCACATTTTTTTCATATCTTCCGTTGTATATAAAGTATATTCACACCAATTCATGTCTTCATACATATACTTTGGATAAAGATGTTCATCACATTCTGGTACCATTTCATCCAGTAATTTTCTTCAGCTCTGAATATTTTCTTCTGCTATATCTTTTTTTTGTATTTTATGTTTTTGAACAAACTTTTAAAGGATTTTTTTCTTTTTTAGATATACATGACAGTAGAGTATATTTTGACATATTATACATACAACTTATTCTAATTAGGATCCCATTCTTATACATGATGTGGATTTATATCTTGATTATTATTTCCCTATTATTTTTTATGTAGTTTCTTCATTTTAACTCATCTCCTATTAGATTCAGCATCTTCTTTTTCCTTTTTCTTTTTTTTTTGTCTTTTTCTCTCAGTGCTTACAAGAGTATTTAAGTATCTAAATTCTATTAATTTTTTTTCCCAATTATATTGTTTCACTTGACAATAACTACTTTTTTTCTTCTATTGATATTTTTTTTTGTCTTGGGGATGACAACATGGTTTTGCTTTTTGGATATAATACATTTTCATTCATTAATTAACCAAATATTAGACTGTTTTTTAAAAAAAGACTAAGAAAGGGTTAAGGTAGGTACAGGGGTTCAGTAGGCTGAGAGCAAAGGTAGAGAGCAGATATAAATGCTCACTGTAGCTGATCAGATAAGATTAGAACCAGCCACAAAGTTGACTTCTGTGCCTTCAAATAATTTTGCTTTACCCAAAATTATCCATTTTCATTTTTTGCCAATTTCTTTCCACCTTATTGATTTTTCCTTCCACGTTAAGAAGATCCTCATGATTACTTCATACTTAAAATTATGAGGATCTGGATTGATTAGTATAGTAGTTGGCATGGGTTTCTTGCGTTATTGTGTAGGTCTTTTTGCTCAATGGAGATCTGTTCTACATAGGAAGCCGCTTTATGGCTCTGTGAGCCTGGCCAAAATGCACTCCACTATTGTCATGTATGTAAGAAATAAAAAAAATGTCAGTTGGCTATCTTCATTTCTGGCTCAGCAAGCAGTAAGATGGCAAGTACCTACATCCATTCTCCAGGTGTAAGTGAGATGGGTTTTGCTTTGAGCTTTAGTATACATGCTAAGAGATATTGGCTTCATGATATTTATTTGAAACACAATTGTTTGCTCCTTTATTAATTCTTTCTTTTATCAGCACTTCTATGGATGCTTTCTCTTTAATTTTACTATTCATCCCAAGCCCTGAGTTTTCTTGGGATGGCTCTGATATCTTTGGGGTAACCACAAGAATTAAGTAAACATTCATAAAGTACAACAAAGGAAGTTGCTTTAATATAAAGAGAGTTGCTTGAACTTTGTAGTCTCCAAACCTTTTTCATATTTAAATAGTGTAAGTAGTGGTTGTTCATTTAGGATAGCTTATTAAATAGTGAAAATTAAGCAGGATAATTCCTGAAGACACTCAGTGGCCTGGTTGTAGTTTGTAAACTCTGGGATCTGAACTTTTTTCCCATCTGAGTAGATTTTTAAAGTAAACTATTGAGTTTTGAAAACTTAATCTACTTTCCACTACACCTAGGCTGTTTCCATAACCTGGTTATTGTAAATTGTGTCATGAAACAATTGGGAAACATGGGTATGCAGGTGTCTATGTAATATATTGACTTTAATTTCTTCTGGCTTATACTGAGGAGTGGTAGAGCTGGATCTTAAGATAGTTGTATTTTTAGTGTTTTGAGGAAATGTCATACTGATTTCCATAGTGGCTACATTAATTTACATTCAACAAAGTATAAGTTTTCTCTCCCACCATATACTTGACAGTGTTTATTGTATTTTGCATTCTTGATGATTGCCATTCTAACTAGGGTGCCATGGACTCTCAATGTATTTTTAACTATTGGCCTTTTATACTTCTTCTTTTGAGAAGTGTCTATTAAGTTCATTTGCTCATTTATTGATTGGGTTATTTGGGGGTTTTTTTGGTTAAGATTTCTGAATTTTTTATAAATTTGGGATATTAATCCTCTGTCAGAAGAGTAGCTGGCAAAGATGTTCTTTCATTCTGTAGACTGTCTCTCCACTTGGTTACTGTTTTCTTTGCTGTGCAGGAACATTTTAATTTGATGTAGTCCCAGCTGTTGAACCTTACTACTATTTCCTGAGCTGTTGAATTCCTATTCAGGAAGGTTTTGCTTGTGCCTTTATCTTAAAGTGTTTCCCCTAGGCTTTCTTCTAGCAGTTTAAATTTCCAGTTCTTATCACTCAGGTCTTTGATCCATTTTGAATTTACTTTTGTAGAATGAGAGGGATCCATGAGTTTATTTCTGTGTCCTCTTATTCTATTTCACTGGTCTATGTGTCTGTTTCTATTCTAGTACCTATAGTATATTTTGAAATCAGGTGTTGTGATGCCTCTAGAATTATTGCTTTTGCTCAGTATTGTTTTGGCTATTTGGGGCCCATTGTGCTTCAGTATAAATTTTTAGGATATTTTTTTCTAATCCTGTGAAGAATGCAATTGGTATTTTGATGGGAATTTAATTGAAATGGTAGATTGGTTTAGTAATAAGGCCATTGTATCAATATTAATTCTTTCCATCTATGAACATAGGGTGTCTTTCCATCTTCTAGTATCTTCTTCACTTTCTTTCTTCAGTGTTCTTTGTAGAAGTCTCTTACCTCCTTGGTTAAGTTTATTTGTAGGTATTTTATTTATTTTCTTGAAGCTATTGTGAATGGAATTATTTTACTGATTTCTTTCTCATCTGTTTGTTACCAAGGTATAGAAAAGTTATTGAATTTTGTAGGTTGATTTTATATCTTGTTACATTGCTGCATTTGTTAATTATATATTTAAAAGAATTCTGGTTCTCTTAGGGTCTTCTCAATAGATTATCATATCATTTTCAAATAGATAATTTGACATTTTTCTTTCCTATCTGCATCCTTTTAATTTATTTATTTTTTCTCTTGCCTAATTGCTGTAGCTAGTATTTCAAGTACTATATTGAATGAGAGGTGAGAGTGAACATCTTTGTTTCTGATTTTAAAGGAAATACTTTCATGTATGAAGACATTTACTATGATGTTGGCTGGGTTTTGTTTGTTTATAACCTCAATTATGTTAAGTTGGATTCTTCTATATCTAGTTTCTTCAGGGCTTTTACCATGAAGGGATGTTTAATTTTCTTGAAGGCTTGTATTGCAATTATCATATGATTTTTTTATTCTTCATTCTACTTATGTGGTATATTACATTTATTGATTTGCATTTGTTAAATTGTTTTTGTATTCCTGGAATGAAATCAATTTGATCATGATGTATGATCTTTTTAATATGCCAATGAATTTAGTAAGTGAATGTTTGAGTATTTTTGCATCTATATTTATCAAGGTTGTTGGTCTATAGTTGGTATCGGAGTGTTAGTGGTTTCATAGAATGAGTTTGGAAGCATTTCTTTCATTTCTATTTCATGAAATAGTTTAAGAAGGGTTGGTGTTCATTCTTCTTTAAAGATCTTGTAAAATTCAGCAGTGACTCCATTTAGCCCCAGGCTTTTATTTGTTCAGAGACTTTTTATTACTGTTTCAATTTCACCACTTGTTATTGATCTGTTGAATTTATTTTTTAAAAAAATATTCTCTTGGTTCAATTTTGGTAGGTCATATGTATCTAGAAAAATTTTTTTTCCATTTCTTCTAGATGTTCCAATGTATTAGAACTTAAGGATCCAATATAGTCCCTAATAATCCTCTGGACATCAATGCTATTTGTTGTAATATCTATGTTTTAAATTTGGGTCATCTCTTTTTTGCTTTTGGTTCATTTGACTAAAGTGTAACAATTTTGTTTAACTTTTAAAAGAACCAACTGTTTGTTTCATTGGTCCTTTGCATTGTTCTTTTAGTTTTTATGTCATTATTTTCTTTATGTCATTATTTAGTCTTTATGTTATTAATTCTGCTTTTTTTTTGTACTGAACAGATTCTTCTATGTTTTTCCCCCTATGTTCTTGTTATGTTTATCTTTCTCTTCTCTGTGTAAAATTCCTTTTAGTAATCTTCTGCAATCCTGGCTTAGTGTTCATATGTTTTTCTTTAATTCTGAAGGATAGCTTTGCTGGATGTAATAATTTAGGTTGGTAGTTGTTTTCTTTCAGCACTTGAAATACCTTGAAATAAATACTTGAAATGTTCCCTTGAGCTGCATCATTAGGTTATTTATTTGAAATCTTTCTGACTTTTTAATGTACATGTATAGCTGTAAATTTCCATTTTGGAAATGTCTCCACTGTGTCTTACAATTCTGGAATGTTGTGTTTCCATTTTATTTTGACCCTAGGAACAGTTTAACTTCCCTCCTGATTTATTCAATGAGCCACTGATCAATCAAAAGTGTATTGTTCAATCTGTATGTGTTTATGTAGTTTCTATTGCTTTTCATTTTCAGTTTCATTCAATTATGGTCTGATAAGATTGAAGAAAGTATTTTAATTTTTAAAATTACTAATATATTGTATATTTTGGAGAAAGTTCCATGGACTGCTGAAGAGAATGTATATTCTGCTGTTGTGGATGGAATATTCTGTATATGTCTATTAAGTCCATTTGATCTAATGTACTATTTAAATCTGCTGTGTCTTTGTTGATTTTCTTTTTTTGTCTGGATGACCTATATGTTTGTGACAATAGGATATATTGCAGTAATCTACTATTATTGTCTAAAAGGTTAGCTATTCCTTTATGTTCAGTAGTGTTTGTTTTATGAAATCGGGTGTACCAACATTCAGGGAATAGATATTTGCAATCGTTTTATCTTCTTGGAAGAATGTTCCCCTTTACCAATATGTAGTCTTTGTCTCTTCTGCCTAATTTTGGTATGAAGTCTATTTTGTTGGATAATAGTGTAGCTACTCCTGCTTGCTTTTGGATTCCATTTGATTATAAAATATTTTCCATTCTTTCACTTCCAGTCTCTTTATGTTTATGCTAGTGAGGTGTATTTCTTACAGGCAACAAAGAATTGGGTATTGCTTTTGAATCCAATTCAAAAAACTATGTCTTTTAATTAGAGAATTAAGACCATTTTTGAGGTTATTATCAAAATGTATGTGCTGGGGCTGGAGTTGAAGCTCAGTGGTAGAGAGCTTGCCTAGCATGTGCGAGGCACTGGGTTTGATCCACAACAGCACATAAATATAAATAAACAAAATAAAGGTATTGTGTCAATCTACAACTTAAAAGAGTATTAAAAAAGGTATGTGCTGATTTTTATTATTTTATTGTTTTTCTAATGTTTGATTCTTTCCTAATTTTTATTTACTTATCTACTCTTCTAGTGAGACTATTTTTCCCCCATGTTCTTATGGTTGTGTTTATCTTTCTCTTCTCTGTGTAGAATCCCTTTTTAGTAATCTTCTGAAATGCTGGCCTAGTGTTCATATGTTTTTATTTAATTAAAGGATAGCTTTGCTGGATGTAATAATCTAGGTTGGTAGTTGTTTACTCTCAAGACTTGAAATACATCACTCCTGCTAAAAAACTTTTATTCTGATGTGCTTGCCTTTATAAAAGACTTGGTGTTTCTCTTACAGCTTTCAACATTCATTTTGTTGTTGTTGTTGTTCTGTATTTTGGCATTTTACCTTTAAATGACATGAGGAGGTTCTTTTCTGGTTATGTGTATTTGGGATTCTGTATGCCTTCTGAACCTGGATGTTCATATCTTTTTCCAGTTTGGGAATAGTTTGCTATTTTTTTTACTGAACAGATTTTCTATGCTTTTAACCTATGCCTTGGCACTCTTGTCTACTCTGAACATTAATATGTTTGGACTTTTAATTGGGTCTTTAAAGTCTTGCATATTCTGTTTAAAATTCGTTATTTTTTCTTCTTTTGTAATTTTTTGGTGTTACTGGGGATTAAACCCAGTGGTGCTTAACCACTGATTCACATTCTCAGCCCTTTTATTAATTTATTTTTATCTTTATTTTTTTTAGAGATAGGGTCTTGCTTAGGACCTTGCTAAGTTACTAAGATTGGCATTTTTTTTTTATGGTACCAGGAGTTGAACTCAGGAGTACTCGACCACTGAGCCACATCCCCCACTCTATTTTGTATTTTATTTAGAGACAAGGTCTCACTGAGTTGCTTAGTGCCTCACTTTTGCAGAGGCTGTCCTTGAACTTGTAATCCTCCTGCCTCAGCCTCCCAAGAATTATAAGCATGCACCACTGTGCCTGGCTGCTGAGGCTGGCTTTTTAACTAGTGATCCTCCTGCCTTAGCCTCCCAAACTACTGGAGTTACAAGTGTGTAACAATGTGCCTTTCCTCTTTATTATTTTCTGATAGGTCATCAGCCTTTCTTCAAGCCTTGGAATTCTGTCTTCTGATTGTGTTAATCTACTGATTAGACTTTCTACCTGGTTTTAAAATTTTACCTTATTGAGTTTTTCATTTCCAAGATTTCTATTTTGTTCTTTAAAAAGCCTCTATCCCTTTATTGGATTTTTCATTCCTATCCTGGATCATCTTTCTTAATTCATTCAGTCATTTTTCTGTGTTCTCTTGAAATTTCTTAATCTTTTTTATAATCATTCTTTTGAACTCTTTATCAAGCATTGCATTTACTTCAATATCTTTAGAGTCAGTTGCTAGTGAATTATCAATATGAGGAGAAACCAGGTTGCCTTGCTCTTTCATATTTCTTATATTTCTGTGTTGAGATTTTTACATCTGTTGGTGTTAAGGTTTAGATATGAGGTGTCCCCCAAAGCTCATGTATGAGACAATTCAAGTGGGTTTAGAGGTGAAACAATTGGGTTATGAGAACATAACCTACTGAGTTCATTAATCTGCTGATAGGGATTAATTGAGTGGTAACTATAGGCAGGTAGGATGTGGCTGGAGGAGGTGGGTCCTAGGGTATGCCTTTGGGGTTCATATTTTGTCTACGGTGAGAGGAGCAGTCTCTCTCTCTCTCTCTCTCTCTCTCTCTCTCTCCTTCCTTGTTCCATGTCCTGAGTAGCTTTCCTCCACCACACCCTTCTGCAATGATATTCTGCCTCACCTTGGGCCCAGAGCAAGAGAGTCAGCCCTCTATGGACTGAGATCTCTGAAACCCGAAATAAACTTTTCCTCCTCTAATTGTTCTTGTCAGGTCTTTTGTTCACAGTTTTGACAAAGCTGATTAAAACAATTGGATTTCTCGTCTACTTTCATGTGAGAGTCAGTTTAGGGAAAAACTCTTTCTTGATGCTATGTCCTGAGATATTGTGAATTATTGAATATATCTTCAGTGGGCTTCATAGCATAGGTTTTTTTCTTTTTGGTGGTGATTAGTGTGTTTGGATGCAGTGCATGTTGTTTTGAAGCCTGGGGATTCTCCTGTCTATGTGGATTTCTTAAGAGCAGACTAGGGCATTATGTTGTAGATAAAAAAGTATTTGGGGTGTGTCCTCTGTGACTACTTCTTTTGTCAACAATGTATGTTCTGAAAGCACATGGGAGCAATCCATCGTGAAGCCCTCTCTAAGGGCAGTGTCCAGTCTTTGTGTTGTTGCCCTCTGCTTGGTTGGAGTGCTGGATGTTAAAAAAATGGGTCTTGACCTTTTCCAAAACTGTGTCTTCTTTGAGCCTAGGCATGAGCTTAGAGTTTTCATCTCACCCTTTCCGTGTTTTAACATGTTCATCAAAGTTACAGCGAGGATGGGTTGTATGTGGAGCGAGCTACATCGTCTCTTGGCTGGGATGGGAGTATATCTCAGAGGTATAACATCAACTCAACATGCTGCAAGTGTTGCACTTGATTCCCAGAATTGTGAAGAAAGGGGGAAACAAATTACAATAACAAACAACAAGAAATAGTGTTGATGAAGATAAAGTAAAACCCAGGTATTAACTAGAATATCCATAACACCACCACCACCAACAACAACAAGAATGGTGCGGTGGAAATAATATAAATGAAATATTTTTAAAGAAAACAAAGATAGTTTATTTAAAAAATGGGAAGAGGAAGGCAAAAGAAAAATTAGAATATTCAAAAAATGAAAAAGGAGAAAAAAGAAAGTGAAGGCCTTAAAAATAAATAAAAAAAGAGAATGAGAGAATGTAACTGTTAGATGGAGAATAAAAGAAAGTAACAATAACAACAATGACTAATAAAATGGAAAAATACTAATAATAAAAAAGAAAAAAAAGAAAGGAAAGGCAATTCCCCCGCAAGGAAAAAAAAAAACAAACAAAAAACCCAAAAAACCAAACCTATCTGCAAACATAAAAGCATCTTCATAAAAAAATGAGACCACGGTCTTCACTGAGATGGTGAAGACAAGTGTGGATAATCACTGCCTATGCCAGTCTGCACTTCTCCCTGTGTCTTCTTGGGAGAGCAACGGCTTAGATTGAGCAAAGGCTGGGGGTTATTTGCTCTTTCCTCTTTTGGTGTTGCCTCCCAGGCTGCCAGCTGGAGGGGTTTGGGACTGACTGAAATAATTCTTCTCTTCTCTGTCAATGACAGCATAGAATAAGAAGTTCCATCAGCTGGAGTTTATTCCACACAGATGAGATTGATGATGTCTCCCAGGTCCAGAATGATGCTGATCTCTGCTGTGCCTTTAGGTCTCTTCTTCCCTTAAGAAGCCCACTGGGAGGGTGGGGCAGCCAACTCTACCCTAGGTGGAGGGGAGTGGCAGGTCCTATGCAATCCATTTCTCAGGACCGTGGTCTTCTCAGGTCCAATTCTGGCATGCAGCAATGCATTGACCCTCTTTAGCTCTTTGCCCAAGTCTCCTTACTTGAACAGAAAGCAAGGTCCTCTCTCTTTTGCATCTCCAACCTGAATTTCCACTGCATATGTTTTTTTAAAGGGCTTTCCTCAGTGGCATTCCATCGGGGCCACACAAGCCACAAGGTAGACATCATGGGACATCATGGTAATATTTGTTGTGATATCCATAAGGAAGGAAAATGCTGGGACTTATGTTTCTCAAAGCATCAAGATCAAGCTTGACCTTCCTGCCGCAGCACCCAACTTATAAGTTGAGAAACATAGCACACTTCTCATACATCAGTCCAGTGTGTAGGTCTTAGAATAGCTAAGTTTAAATTGCCCGACTGTTCTTCAGGAGTTTCCCTAACAATTTTTTCCACTCTCTCTTTCCCTCTGTGGTACCTCTTCCTTCTACCATGCCCTGTGACCATTCTTGCAGGTGCACTGCTGATATGCTTTCTTTCTGTTTTCAAAATGAAGAGGAAGAAAGCATATCTGTGTCTCTCCAAGTTTCTGACTGTCCATTGTTGAACTTCAATGAATTATCTATCACCCACATCGCTGAGTAGCTGTTTTTAGCTGCTTCAATTGTGAGCCATGAAGAAGGTGGAAAGTGCTGCTTATTTTTAATATACCACCTTGGCTTCTCTCCAGTAAAAGCTTTATTTAGGCATCTGACTTGTGGACTATAGTTTTTTGACTCATATCCAAAGCCATATAAGTGAATATAAACTCCTTATTATAAGGGTCACATAGAAACTGAATTCTAAGACCCCCTCACAGGATACATTGTTTGGTGCCATTCCCCATTTGATAAAGTTCTCATGGAAAATAAACTAGTATACAATTGGCCTATATCTTTGTCTTTGTTCTACTTTGTCTTTCATAATGACTTGAAAATGCATTTGGATGAAATAGATGTGTGGTATTGGATAGAAAGATAAATAATTTTTACATCAATAATATGGGTTTTCTGTCTACAGTTCCAGACAATTGATTTTGCTACCAAATTATCTTAAAAGATGAATCAGCATCATTTAACCATTCTAGATCTCAAGTGATCATTTTTGGAAAATGGTCTCCAACATTTAGTTGGCTTCTTTACAATTATCTTTTATCAAGTCACTCATTTTTATGGAGGTATATTTTCAGCCAATTATTTTGAAGAGTTCTTTAAGAAATTACATGGTTCAAAGTTAGACACTCTGTGAGTGCTACATATTATGAGAAGTTCTACATTGCTTGAAATGCTTCCAAAGTACTGTGATTTAAGATGTCTTCTCTGAGATAGAATTCTTGGGTCTTGTTATCCACTGTACTTAGTACTTGTGTTGACCCATAACTATTTTCTTATGAAGCCATGGCTTCTCTTTCAGGTACTATATAGGTGCATCTCTATTCAGATAGAAAGTAGTTCTACGATTTTCCAGTATTGCCACTCTTGGACTGAGCACTTAACACATGGGACTTTGGGGAATACTTAACACCCAAACTATATTAAGGAATGTGTCCTTAATGAGTTATTTTCTTAAGAACATGGAAGGATAGGAAGATGAAAATTCTCTCTTCCACTTAGTTGACTGCTAATATTTTTAGGTTGTGACCCATTTTAATGTCAGTTAGTTTAAAATTGAGTCTCCTGCTCTGAAATTCTGAGAGCTCAAATGTAGAAAAAATATAATTTATGAAATATTTCTGTATTAATATCCATATATCCTTTTCTCTGTATCCATTTTAAAACAGTGTGTCAGAGGCCTGATATTCTAAAGGAATTGCCATATTAGAGGGAGAGGAAAGTAGGGGGTATTGGTGAGTGGACTCTTTGAGCCTCCAGATATGGGTCAATGGTTCATCCCACATACAAAGTTTCATATAAATAAAAGTTTCCGCTGTTAACACATTTGGGAACCCCTGATTAGAGACATTCTTCTCCTTGTTTGTTAGCTATCATAAAGCTGTGTAATGGGACCACAATAGTTTGGTCTTTCATAGAGCTGCTTATATAGAACTGTGTTTTGTTGTTATTACTTTGATTTGTGGATCTTCATTACAAGAAACAGTCAAATAAACCTCATTGATACATTTTTGGTGAGTATATCATTGAGGACACCAATTTCTATGAAAAACACCTCACTAAAGAATTATTACATCATTTACCTCTTGAACCGGGAAACAGAGGTCCTCTTCTGCATTGATTTTATTTAATTTCATGGGCATTATTTATTTCACAACTATTAATTAGTTAACCATTAGGAAGATCCCGAATTTGACCTCTCCCCTAGAAACTAATTACATGCAGTTTTGCTTAGTTAGTTTACTTGCAACTTTGTCTAATTTTTTTCTCATTTGCTAATTGTGTGCTTCCATGTCTCTATTTACTTTTATCTGGATGAGTGCACATATTTCTTTGAATTTATGTAAAACCATTTTAGATGAAGTGAGCCTATCAGATATCATTTTCTGTTGTCGGGATAGAAAATTGCATCCAAAGTGGCTTAAGCTTAAAAAAAATTATTCTATTAGGTAACAACAACAAAATCAGGATAAGATTGGTTTCAAATATTGCCTGACCAAAGGTTCTAATAAATTTCACAAGGATCCGGTGTTTCTCTTCTCTGTCTGTCTCTCTGTAATATAGTCTTCAGCTGGGTTGGTTCTATTCTGGAATATACCCTTGTTTGATAATAACAAGGTGTCTATAAGAGCTCCAGTGTACATGTTGGCTTTCCCCAAAAATGTCAGTTAACATGTAAGTGGTGTGATTCACTCAATTTAGGTAGTGTGTTCATTCCTGGCCAGGATTTGAGCCTCAGGAATGGAATGTGCTCTTTCTTGGACATAGGCCATAGTCTGTACCCTGACTATAGACAAAGACACAAAGGCTGGCAGTGCCGAAAGTGTTTTCTCCCCAAACCACAGCAGTTCAATATAGGGAGAGAAGAGATAGTGGGAGCAAAACAAAGTGTAGGTGTACATTTATTGGAGAAAAATTAAAAATTTAAACCTAGTGAGTTATTCTTCAATACTCTCAGAAATAAAAGCATTGCAATTTCCTGCATGTTATCTGGAATGGTAATTTGTAAGGGGTGATAATAAGATAGCAGGGTTGCCTTTTTAACAAACATAGAAGAATTTATATATTCAAATGAGAATAGCATTTCAAGGTCATTACCTTGGGGATCTATGTACATAATGATAATAACTACCACTAATTGAATGTCTGCTCTTCCAGGAATTTTAGGACTGTAGCTAAGAGAAATCAACATTACTTTACATGCTGACCACCAAGTTCTCAAAAATAGTCTCTCTGGGCCTCACAGGATCGTCCTTGGGAGTGAGAATAAAAGTGTCAACTGATTTTTTTGAAATAATGAAACAGAATGTTCAGTGATTGGGAGCAGAGAGGGAGATATGAGGAAAACATTGGAATGAGGGGGGCCCACTTTAGTAGGAAAGTTGGTTAAGATTAGGAAATAGCTCCCACCATCTCTAAAATTTAGAGACTATTAATGCTCTGTTAATGTGTACTAGGCACAAAGGTCTTGGATAAGTGATGGTGCTTTGGGGAAATAAAAACAAAGGATTATGCTCTCTGTGAGGGAGCTCAATTAGAGGATGGAATGAAGACGCAGAAGGCAGGTTGTGGAAGAGATCAAGAGTTAGGCAGAAGCAAGAATTTAGAAGGAGAAATGACCAAGGAATGGGCCTTTTTGGGACTGAACTTCCCAGAGATCATAACATGAAGAAGAAAGGATTATCTTGAT
The DNA here is from genome assembly GCF_047511675.1 of Marmota flaviventris. Lineage (NCBI taxonomy): Eukaryota > Metazoa > Chordata > Mammalia > Rodentia > Sciuridae > Marmota > Marmota flaviventris. The sequence continues at coordinate 67,224,479 of NC_092512.1, forward strand.
TGACATTGGAATTAGACATTTTGTCTTGTTGATTTCTCCAATAATGCATTAGAATACTCCTTTGCTGACGAGGATACTCAGATTTGGAGAGATTGAGTCACTTGCCCAAGGTCACACAGCATATTAAACTGGTACAGCTAGAATTTAAACCTAGGTCTGACTCTTTTTAAATATTTCATTTATTCATGTTTAGTTTTTAATCAACATATACTATTTGTATTTATGGGGTATAGTATTTTAATTTGATACATATATGCAATGTGTAATGATGATTAATTAAATCAGAGCAATTAGCATTTCCATCTGCTCAAATATTATCATTTCTCTGTGTTGAGAACCTTCAAACTAGTTAACTATGGTTTTAAACAACTAATTATACATTTTAAAATCCTAGGCCTTATTTTAAAGCTCTTACTTTCCTTTATGCCATAATACTTAACATTATTCCATCTTTGCTCACAATTGTTTTGTGTGCTCATCATTTAGATTTGATTTACAAGTTATTTGATGTTTATAATAAAATGTATAACTACCCTTGGACTGAAACACTTATATTTGTATGGTCAGTACATTCTCATCTAAAGGAAGATTGACACAGAAAGCAAATTAAATCCAGCGGATTTTTGGTGAACATCAAATCATAAAAAGAGAAATTAGATATAGCAAACAAGTACTTGTACCAGATTACAATAGTTTGGCATATTGCTTTAAATGGCAGATAGACTTGCCAGCAAAACTGGATATATTCACATTCAATTGATATTTAATACTCTGCTTCTGCCTACTCATTAGGAATGCTTCTATTTAGTGTTAAAAGATAATTTTCAGAATAGGATATCATGACTCATACAGATATAAAAATTTATGTGACTCATCCAATGAAATAACCAGGCCAATGTAAAAACTTATTGAAATGAAAAGTAAAAAGGAACAAATGTATTTGGAATAAAGGAAGTGAATTGTAAGCTGAGACAAAACTGGATTTTTCCATAGAAAATAATGGAAGCCAGTAGAAACTACTGGAAAAACCTGATTTGCAGATTTAATCAACTTATAAAGAATTGTGAAATAGCTCAAAGAAAATGAGTGGTTAGGATCTGATAACCTAAAAGGATGTACTCTATGTAGGTAGATACAATCCTTCATTGAAACAACTTTTTAATTATAATAGCCCAGAAATACTTAAGTTTTCTCTATTCTAGGAAGAGAATGCAGGGACATGTGTGGGGCATATTGTTGGGTATTTGTTCTTTGTATCATTCATGGCTGATCAACTTCCCTTTTATCTACACATTCTTTCTTACAATGTATTAATCTGGTAAATCAAGTTTTAATCAAGTCTTATAGGCCTTGAAAGGTATTGTGTCCTTTTCCTGTGGCTTTGCATCAGCCTAGTAAATATATCTCAATATCCTTATTTGTGTGAATCTAGAGTTTGAATAGCAAGAGCCCAAGGTAAGGTCAGGTGGCTAGTCTGAATCTATTTCATTATGGAGACTTGGATAGCAAGTAGTGAGAACTTGAATGAGTAGTAAAGGAATACATTATTAACTCAAAGATTTTATATGGCGATGTATATGTGTATATATGTTCATATGTGTGTGTATGTATGTATGTATATAGTATAAGTTTGAAACAAAGGGCTAACATGTGGCCCATATAATTTATAGTATCAAAGCAATAATTTCCCCCTTATTTCTAAGTTCCTATACCCTGTAAGTAGTATCCAAAGGAGTTTCAATCAATGGTATATAGTAAAGTATATGATAAGAATAGGTATGGTTTCTTCAGGTCATCAATAGAGAAAACTGGGCCTTTGAATAAAAGATGTAATGACCCCAAATCTTGGTACAATATGGCACATGTTTTGGAGAGACCTCCTATCTACTAGATCCTAAAAGGGTAACAACTAAAGCTCTCTGGGTAAATCTGCTACATATAAAAAACGAATATGTGAAATGGTGTATTGAAGATAGTAGGGCTGATCATACTGGTGAAGTGCAGGCGTGGGCCTCACAGATCATGGGGTAGAAGCACTAGAATAATAATGAGGTCAGGGTGTTCTAGATAGATTAGGACTGGGTGAACTTTTGGGAAATGCAGGGAAGGTGACTGAATTGATCTCATAAATTTGGCAGATTAAGACTATGAATTAGATCACATAGTAGGAATGATATTCAATGTATACATTGAGATGGGGTTGGTCTGTACAGAGTGGGAGGCTATTTTGAAAGAACGAGGATATGCAAAAGCAATGGGGTAGGATGTGAGTCCTGTGGTCCATGTAATACCGGTGAGGCCATGGCTTATGGGACCCAGTGTATGAGACACTTGAGCTTCACTGGACTTTAAGGAGAATAACGCTTTTGACAAGGTGAGAATAATTAAGTTTAATGACTTTGTTTTGTTTTCAAAACAATTTCATTCTCAAAGATTAAGAATATGCCACTATCAAAGACGTCCATGCAGAATACATTCTAAAGATTATGAAACAAAAGCATAGCCTTACAAGACGGCTTCTTTGAAGTTGGTAAAAATCATTTGTGTAGGTTTGTAAAATTCGGCCATATTAATACTTTATATCTTTTCATACATTACAATTTCTATAAGAATAGCATACTGTGGTCTATTATGATGGCCTGTAGTAAAAATTGAATTCTTGGATCATTTCCACTTTTTGTTTGTTATAAAATCCTTATTTGTCAACTGATATCTTTGTATAAATAGCATCTCTTTTATTTTAATATAGTATTAAAAGTTAACAACAACAAAAGAAGCCCTTCCTCACATTTCTCTTATCTTTTAAAACAAAACCATAAACATATTCTATTGATCAGCTTCTGTAAAAATTGCCTTGAGGAGTCAGGGTACCAGTTTCATAGCATTGACTATAATAGCTCCTGCAATGCCATTGCATACTGTCAGGCATATACTTCTTCAGGGACTTCTGAGATGCACATGACAGATTCAATTGTTTAAATGAATATTTCTCGAAGTTTAAAGATGGCGGCGAGGGGAGTGCATTGCCCCCGTGTGCTGCTTCACTGTGTGGGAGTATGACAAGTCAGGACGGCTAAAGGATATCTTGTTAGGAATTTCCAACAATAGTGGGGTGCTCCGGAACCTGGAGGAAGGATTTCCATCGCACGAGGATCAGCTACGGGGACTCAAACGCGAGAGGTTTGTCGCACTGCTTATTCAGCAAATCGGCCCGAGGCTAGAATCTGCAGCGTGCGCTGGGATAGAGACGCAGGGTTACAGCGCTGCAGTTTCTGCCAGCCGCGCAAGCACCGTACTCAGGGCTGAATTCTGGGTTCGAGACGGGGGAAGGAAGCGGTCCATCTCGGTTCTCCACACCGGTCAGACCACAGAGGAGGCCAGCAGCCACCATGTTGGTAAACTGACGTCACCACCGCTGTTTTCGACTGACCGCAGCTCATTCAGCCATAGAACAGGTAATTTCAGGCTGCAATTCGCCTGCGGCTTGCAGACAGATTGCTAGGGCTCAGCGCCTGGGTGCTTCTTAGAACCTGATCTTATCGGAGTGAATACCCAGCGCGGAGCGGCTGCTGAGCCCGCGGAGGCTGCTTCTTGGACCCTGCGCCTACCAGAGCATACAACAAGCACTAAGCAGCCGAATTACGGCTCCCAGAACTGAGCCCGCGGGGACTGCTTCTTGGAGCTTACATTTATAGGAGCTTACACCGAGCACGGAGTGGCCGAGTTCCGGCTCCCGGAACTTCCCTGGCCCGGGGCTAGGAGCCCACGGAAACTGCTTCTCGGTCCGGGTCCTGCTGAGGGCCGGTCAGGACTCACCCGGTGCTTTGGTTGCCCGGCAAGGGGAACGAAATGCTGCCATTCGCATAGGATACCAACATGGCAGAGATCTGATGTCTGCAGAAAGCGGCGGAGGAGGGAACTTCATCAATACCAGTGGTGACATAAGCAGTTGGTCTCCTGGTAGGGGGGGTGAGGCACAGTCACCCGAGTCTCCTCAATTTGTCGTCGAGCCAGAGGGAAGGAGCCGGGCCGCCGCCAGCGCCCGGAGCAGGCCCAGCGGCTTGCCAGCGTGGTGACCGCGTGACCCCAATTGGAGAGGGGGCGGAGCGGAGCCGCCACCCGCAACCGCAAGGTGGGCAGACCCGCGACCCAGTGGTACATGGGCGTGGTAGGAGGGGCAGGGCAGAGCCGCGGTTCGCGCTGTGACGAATGAGCGTGCAAGGTAAACAGACCTGTGACAGCCTGGCGGGTCAGGCCCAGTGGCCTGCCAGTGTGGTACACACGTCACCCCAACTGGAGTAGGGGCAGAGCAGATCCTTCTCCCACGCCCGGATCAGGCCCTGCCGGTGTGGTGGTCACGTGACCCCAATCTGGGGCGGAGCAGAACCGCCACCCGTGCCCGCAGGGTGAGCAGACCAGTGATCAACCTGTAGATCAGGCCCAGGGGTCCGCAGGCGTGGTAGGAGGGGCAGGGCAGATCCGCCGCCCGCGCCTCCAAGGTAGGCAGACCTACAACAGACCTGCGGATCAGGCCCAGGAGCCTGCCGGCGTGGTACAAACACCACCCTAATTGGAGTAGTGGCAGAGCAGAGTCGCCGCCCGTGCCAGGAACAGGCCCAGTGTCCTGCAGGCGGGGTAGTCACGACACCCCAATTGGAGTAGGGGCAGAGCAGAGCCTCCACCCGTGCCCGAAAGGTGGGCAGATCTGCGACCGACCAGCGGGACAGGCCCAGTGGCCTGCCGGTACGACAGACACGTCACCCCATTTGCAGTAGGGGCAGAGTAGAGCCGCCGCCCGCGCCTGCAGGGTAGGCAAACCTGCAACCGACCGGCGGATCAGGCCCAGTGGCCTGCCGGCGTGGTACACTCGTCACCCCAATTGGAGTAGGGGCAGAACAGAGCCGCCGCCAGCTCCCAGAACAGGCCCAGTGACCTGCCGGCGTGGTAGCCACGACACCCCAATTGGAATAAGAAGAGAGCAGAGCCGCCGCCCGCACCTGCAGGAAAGATACGCAAGCAGTATGAAAAGACAAGGAAAGAAAGGACCACAAGCAATGCAGGTCAACGCAACTTTAGAAGAGGTAACAGCTGCAGCAGATGGAATGTCAGATAAAGAATTCAGGATATACATGCTTCAGATGATCTGGAGTATCAAGGAAGACATTAAACAGCAAAATCAGACAATGAAAGATCACTTCGACAACGAATTACGCAAACAAATCCAGGAAGCAAAGGATCAACTATACAGGGAGATAGAGGTTATAAAAAACAAACAAACAGAAATCCTAGAAATGCAGGAAGCAATAAACCAACTTAAAAACTCAATGGAGAATACTACCAGCAGAGTAGAACACTTAGAAGATAGAACATCAGACAATGAAGACAAAGTATTTCAACTGGAAAAGAACATAGACAGCTCAGCAAGACTGTTAAGAAACCATGAGCAGAACATCCAAGAAATATGGGATAACATTAAGAGACCAAATTTAAGAGTCATTGGGATACAGGAAGGTACAGAGCTCCAAACCAAAGGAATGAGAAGTCTATTCAATGAAATAATACAAGAAAACTTCCCAGACTTGAAGAATGAGACAGAATCCCAAATCCTAGAAGCCTACAGGACGCCGAATGTGCAAAATCATAAGAGATCCACACCTAGACACATTATAATGAAGATGCCCAACATACAGAATAAGGAGAGAATTTTAAAAGCTACAAGAGAAAGGAAGCAGATTACATTTAGGGGTAAGCCAATCAGGATAACAGCTGATCTGTCAACACAGACTCTGAAAGCTAGAAGATCCTGGAATAACATATTTCAAACACTGAAAGAAAATGGGTTCCAACCAAGAATTGTGTATCCAGCGAAATTAAGCTTCAGGATGGAGGATGAAATTAAAACCTTCCACGATAAACAAAAGTTTAAAGAATTCGCAGCTAGAAAACCATCTCTTCAAAACATCCTCGCCAAAGCATTACAGGAAGAGGAAATGGAAAATAACAATGAAAACCAACAGTGGGAGGTAGGACAGTAAAGGGGGGGGATAATCAAAGAGGAAAACAAACCATGTTTAGTAACAGAAATAAACAAATATAGCTGGAAGAACAACCCATATCTCAATAATAACCCTAAATGTTAATGGCTTAAACTCACCAATTAAGAGACACAGGCTAGTAGAATGGATCACAAAACAAGACCCAACAATATGCTGCCTACAGGAGACGCATTTGATAGGAAAGGACATACATAGGCTGAAGGTGAAAGGTTGGGAAAAATCATATCACTCATATGGACTTCGGAAACAAGCAGGAGTGTCCATACTCATATCAAATAAAATAGATTTCAAGCCAAAGTTAATCAAAAGAGATAAAGAGGGACACTACATACTGCTTAAGGGAACCATACACCAACAAGACATAACAATCATAAATATTTATGCCCCAAACAATGGTGCAGCTATATTTGTCAAACAAACTCTTCTCAAGTTCAAGAGTCTAATAGACCACCATACCATAATCATGGGAGACTTCAACACACCTCTCTCGCCACTGGACAGATCTTCCAAACAAAAGTTGAATAAGGAAACTATAGAACTCAATAACACTATTAATAACCTAGACTTAATTGACATATATAGAATATACCACCCAACATCAAGCAGTTACACTTTTTTCTCAGCAGCACATGGATCCTTCTCAAAAATAGATCATATATTATGTCACAGGGCAACTCTTAGACAATATAAAGGAGTAGAGATAATACCATGCATCTTATCTGATCATAATGGAATGAAACTGAAAATCAACGATAAAAGAAGGAAGGAAAAAGCATACATCACTTGGAGAATGAACAATAGGTTACTGAACAATCAATGGGTTATAGAAGACATCAAGAAGGAAATCAAAAAATTCTTAGAGATAAATGAAAACACAGACACAACATATCGGAATCTATGGGACACATTGAAAGCAGTTCTAAGAGGAAAATTCATTGCTTGGAGTTCATTCCTTAAAAAAAGAAAAAACCAACAAATAAATGATCTCATACTTCATCTCAAAATCCTGGAAAATGAAGAGCAAAACAACAGCAAAAGAAGTAGAAGGCAAGAAATAATTAAAATCAGAGCTGAAATTAATGAAATCGAAACAAAAGAAACAATTGAAAAAATTGACAAAACTAAAAGTTGGTTCTTTGAAAAAATAAACAAAATCGACAGACCCTTAGCCATGCTAGCGAAGAGAAGAAGAGAGAGAACTCAAATTACTAGCATACGGGATGAAAAAGGCAATATCACAACAGACACTTCAGATATACAGAAGATAATCAAAAATTATTTTGAATCCTTATACTCCAATAAATTAGAAGATAGTGAAGGCATCGATAAATTTCTTAAGTCATATGATCTGCCCAGATTGAGTCAGGAGGATATAGACAACCTAAACAGACCAATATCAATTGAGGAAATAGAAGAAACCATCAAAAGACTACCAACTAAGAAAAGCCCAGGACCGGATGGGTATACAGCAGAGTTTTACAAAACCTTTAAAGAGGAACTAATACCAATACTTTTCAAGCTACTTCAGGAAATAGAAAAAGAGGGAGAACTTCCAAATTCATTCTATGAGGCCAACATCACCCTGATACCTAAACCAGACAAAGACACTTCAAAGAAAGAAAACTACAGACCAATATCTCTAATGAACCTAGATGCAAAAATCCTCAATAAAATTCTGGCGAATCGGATACAAAAACATATCAAAAAAATTGTACACCATGATCAAGTAGGATTCATCCCTGGGATGCAAGGCTGGTTCAATATACGGAAATCAATAAATGTTATTCACCACATCAATAGACTTAAAAATAAGAACCATATGATCATCTCGATAGATGCGGAAAAAGCATTTGACAAAGTACAGCATCCCTTTATGTTCAAAACTCTAGAAAAACTAGGGATAACAGGAACATACCTCAATATTGTAAAAGCAATCTATGCTAAGCCTCAGGCTAGCATCATTCTGAATGGAGAAAAACTGAAGGCATTCCCTCTAAAATCTGGAACTAGACAGGGATGCCCTCTCTCTCCACTTCTGTTCAACATAGTTCTCGAAACACTGGCCAGAGCAATTAGACAGACGAAAGAAATTAAAGGCATAAAAATAGGAAAAGAAGAACTTAAATTATCACTATTTGCAGATGATATGATTCTATACCTAGCAGACCCAAAAGGCTCTACAAAGAAACTATTAGAGCTAATAAATGAATTCAGCAAAGTGGCAGGATATAAAATCAACACACATAAATCAAAGGCATTCCTGTATATCAGCGACAAATCCTCTGAATTGGAAATGAGGACAACCACTCCATTCAAAATATCTTCAAAAAAAATAAAATACTTGGGAATCAACCTAACAAAAGAGGTGAAAGACTTATACAATGAAAACTACAGAACCCTAAAGAGAGAAATAGAAGAAGATCTTAGAAGATGGAAAAATATACCCTGTTCATGGATAGGCAGAACTAACATCATCAAAATGGCAATATTACCAAAAGTTCTCTATAGGTTTAATGCAATGCCAATCAAAATCCCATCGGCATTTCTTGTAGAAATAGAGAAAGCAATCATGAAATTCATATGGAAAAATAAAAGACCCAGAATAGCAAAAACAATGCTAAGCAGGAAGTGTGAATCAGGCGGTATAGCGATACCAGACTTCAAACTATACTACAGAGCAATAGTAACAAAAACAGCATGGTACTGGTACCAAAACAGGCGGGTGGACCAATGGTACAGAATAGAGGACACAGAAACCAATCCACAAAACTACAACTATCTTATATTTGATAAAGGGGCTAAAAGCATGCAATGGAGGAAGGATAGCATCTTCAACAAATGGTGCTGGGAAAACTGGAAATCCATATGCAACAAAATGAAACTGAATCCTTTTCTCTCGCCATGCACAAAAGTGAATTCAAAATGGATCAAGGAGCTTGATATCAAATCAGAGACGCGCCGTCTGATAGAAGAAAAAGTTGGCTACGATCTACAGTCGGTGGGGTCGGGCTCCAAATTCCTCAATAGGACACCCATAGCACAAAAGTTAATAACTAGAATCAACAAATGGGACTTACTCAAACTAAAAAGTTTTTTCTCAGCAAAAGAAACAATAAGAGAGGTAAATAGGGAGCCTACACCCTGGGAACAAATCTTTACTCCTCACACTTCAGATAGAGCCCTAATATCCAGAGTATACAAAGAACTCAAAAAATTAGACAATAAGAAAACAAACAACCCAATCAACAAATGGGCCAAGGACCTGAACAGACACTTCTCAGAGGAGGACATACAGTCAATCAACAAGTACATGAAAAAATGCTCAACATCTCTAGCTGTCAGAGAAATGCAAATCAAAACCACCCTAAGATACCATCTCACTCCAGTAAGATTGGCAGCCATTATGAAGTCAAACAACAACAAGTGCTGGCGAGGATGTGGGGAAAAGGGTACACTTGTACATTGCTGGTGGGACTGCAGATTGGTGCAGCCAATTTGGAAAGCAGTATGGAGATTTCTTGGAAAGCTGGGAATGGAGCCACCATTTGACCCAGCTATTCCCCTTCTTGGTCTATTCCCTAAAGACCTAAAAAGAGCATGCTACAGGGACACTGCTACATCGATGTTCATAGCAGCACAGTTCACAATAGCAAGACTGTGGAACCAACCTAGATGCCCTTCAATAGACGAATGGATAAAAAAAATGTGGCATTTATACACAATGGAGTATTACTCTGCATTAAAAAATGACAAAATCATAGAATTTACAGGGAAATGGATGGCATTAGAGCAGATTATGCTAAGTGAAGCTAGCCAATCCCTAAAAAACAAATGCCAAATGTCTTCTTTGATATAAGGAGAGTAACTAAGAACAGTGTAGGGACGAAGAACAGGAGAAGAAGATTAACATTTAACAGGGATGAGAGGTGGGAGGGAAAGGGAGAGAGAAGGGAAATTGCATGGTAATGGAAGGAGACCCTCAGGGTTATACAGTGGAGGAGGTAGAGAGAGAGGAGGGGAGGGGAGGGGAGAGGTGGGGAGGGGGGAGGGTGGAGGATGGGAAAGGCAGTGGAGCACAACAGACACTAGTATGGCAATTTGTAAATCAATGGATGTGTAAGTGATGTGATTCTGCAATCTGTGTATGGGGTGAAGGTGGGAGTTCATAACCCACTTGAATCAAAGTGTGGAATATGATATGTCAAGAAATTTGTAATGTTTTGAACAATGCACAATAAAAAATTAAAAAAAAAACATTAAAAAAAAAAAAAAAGTAAATGAATATTTCTCAGATGCCTTTGTTGGATTAGAAATAGTGTATGCCCTGGCATTAAATACTGTGCAATATATTATTCATCTCCTCTAAGAATTTATCATGAAGTTCCAAAGTATTGTGGATATTTGTAGCTTTTTGTGCCAGTATGTTTCCAAACCTGGGTCATTGGAGAACAATATGTTATACAGACTGTTTGCAGATTTATCATGTATAGTAGAATCATTTCTTTTGATCTTTTTCAATTAAATTAAATATATTAAATGTGTATTTCTTATTCTCACTTAACAAGAAGTCTTAAACTGCTGGTTTAGCATCTCAATGATGACATCAAACATCCAAGGGTTTTCTGTCCTTTTGATATTCTGTTCTTGATTCTTGGCTGATGTCTAAATATCACATTCTTATACCAACATTGCAAGCTAGGAGGAAGGGATAGAAGTGTGATATCTTTTTCTAATGAGGCACAATCATTTTATTCAGGAATGGAAGCCCCCAGTTGTTTTTTCCTTAATGCTCATGGACCAGAACTGGGTCAAGTGTCTATAGCTAGACCACTGTCTGGTTTAGATTATCAGGGCAAAGAGCAGAGATTGTTCTTTTGTAAGATTATGGGATCTATGCTGCCCCTAAAATAAAAATCCAAGGCTGTTATAGCAAGGAGAAATGGGAAAAGTGATGGTGTTCATTGGTTGTGTTGACAGGTACTGTGTGCTATAGAGCTGGTACAGGTATGTGAGGACAGGGTCAAGGGGAAGGCAAAGCTATAGGACGACAGTGTTTTGCAAGAGTGTTCAGGTAATACCCAAAGTAGAGGGATAACTTAGAGGTAGTAAGTGGAGTTAGAGGGCCATTAGGAAGAGCTTAGGTATAAGTGCAAAGAAATGAGTGTCTTAAGCTGTGGTGGTAACAATCAAGATATAGAAAGCAATCCAATCTTTTGAAGGCAGAGATGACAGCACCTCATAAGGAAATCAATAAGAAGATTAAGAAAAGATGATGAGAGAGTGAAAGATGTCTCCAAAGTTCTTATCTAAGGTCTAGTAGCAAAGTACTGGCACTGACAACCATGTGGTATTTACCATGTAGAGTTGATCTGGGGGAAAGAAATGACTTCAGGATTAAAACTCAACACAGCATCAGACATTAAGGGCTGAGCATGTGAAAGCTGTGTCAGACACTGTGGTATCTAGGGAGAGAATCTCTGCATATGAGAAAAAGAGTGAACACATAGGCTTTTCTCATTGAAGAATGAATCAACCAATGCATGACACATAAGAAAATTTTTAGAAACTCACTACATACAAAAGGAGTTAGCTGTAGGTGGTGGAGGTGTGTGAATATGTGGTCTCTTAATATGGTGGGACTTCAGGGGATATCTGCAAAGGAGTTTAGAGGAAAGTAAACCAAAAAATTCTAGCATCAGGGATGTCTTTTTTTGGAACATACATAGATATAAATATGTAGATGTAGATAGAGTCTTTATGCTTATTTAAAAATAAAAACACATTTTAGAGTTGACATTGCTGAAATAACTAAAGACAGGGTAACTGGAAATCATAAAAGTAAAGGAGGAATTGGAAAGAGCTTGAGTGGGAGGCAATGAGAACTTTCCGGCGTGGCCAAGGGCAGCCCCACATTAGGACTCATTATCCCCCTCTGGATCTCATTTCTGTGGTTTCACTATCAGCATTTCAAAAATTCACCAAATAATTTGCAGCTCTCCATTTATATGCTATGGATACAGTTCAAGGAGAAGGTGTTCTATGGAGAAAATTCTTGATGAGCACAGGTATTTTTAAAAACAGAGAAGAAAATCAAACACACCCTGATATTGTAAATGGGTTTAGCTAAATGAGACTGGAACCTCAGGAGAAAACTAGAGACAAGCCTAGGATACAGTCAGAAATAGCATTTTTTTTTATTGGCATGATAAATTTGGTAAACAGACTCTCTGCATCATTGGGAGGAAAATCCACACTAAAAGAAATCTGTTTTGATTTTAGACATTTTTTCGAAGGTTATTTTAATTTAATTAATGAGAAATCATAGGTTAATTGCCTCCAGCTTTAATGTGAGGGTATTATGCATGCAGGCATATTTTATTTATATCTCGACTGTTTGATGTACACAATCAATTCAAAAAGGGATAATGAAGAGGTGTTCTGTCCTGTGTGGAATAATAATTAGGGACTCTAGTACAGAATATTTTTTATTAATTGTGCAGCTCAGTAAACATGTTTGACATAATACTGAGAAATGCATTTGTCAAAATTTTACCAATATTTTCCCTCTGTTCTCCCATTTTGCCTTTCCTGGCTTTTGCAGAATCTTTTTCGTACTGACCCTGCTTTTCCTAGCTAGGAGCCCCCTAAACACCTAACAGTTTGATTTACAGACAAAAGACCACCTGCTAAGTTATTTGCATTATAAAATTCAGGCAATCGTATTTGATATCTGGTTGCTGTTCTCAGTAACATTCATCTATTTATGTTGTTAGGGATGTGGGAATCAGTTTTTGTTTTTTTTTTTTTTCACATAGAGAGTGGAGACCACATCAGTCTATAATGCAGAATAAATTATGTTAGTAAAATCTTTATGGTCTTTGGATTGTTGTGTAATTTGTTGGCAATTTTTCAGGTGATTCCTGGATGTTATTTTTCTTTACTTCCTTCATAAGGAATATAGACATGGATTTCTCATTGTCCAAAGTACAAACTATGTCTCCAGAACTGTTGAATTAGTTTTACTCTGTAACTGTTTTGTGGGGTTTTGGGCAACAGCCAGTTTAACAGAATGTTTTGTTCAACCTTGAGAAGCAATTTGAACTCCTGAAAGTTCTTTCAAGCTCTGAGTACATATTTAATGAAAAATTGTATTTATACCTTTTCTGTAGAAAATAAACATGTCAGGAAATTTCTAGAATTTTTTTTCTTGAAAATATGTATAGACAGCACCAAATTTTGGGATATGTTGCCAAAATTTTGTATAGCTTGACCCCTCTCACTGCTTTGGCACTTGATTCTTCTGACACCATTTTTCTCTTTCCTATAAACCACTAACTCTATCACCTTACTCATGTGTTTTTTATGTAGTTAATTTTTCTACATTTATATTTCCAAGGTTTCCATACAGAGATATCAGCAGGTATAGTATATCTTGGTTAAGCCAACTGTTTATAATTGCCCTATGAAGCAGAACTTCTATTGGGCCATCAGTGCCCAGGAATGATTCTTTTGGCCTCAAGTAACTCATATATGTGAGATTTACAGAGAACCATATTGTTCCAAAAACCAAAAGCAAATATGAATCCGACAGCTCTTCCTCCTGATGTCCAGTTCAAAGAGAGCTGAGGTAAAAGTGACTGTAGTAATATGATTCAAACGTTGTCACCATCTGGTACTTGTTTGGTAGCCCTATGTTATACAAGCAGGTGGTCCTTGTGTATCTTCAAGTGGCAAGCTGTCCACATCACAAAAGCCACTGTGACACTCAGTGTTAATTGGCATCTTGGTCCTAATGATCAGTGGAATAGCCAAGCCTGTCTAGATTCAGTATACTATTCATCTCTGAGTCAAAGCCAACAATATTTCCCTCTCTTGCTTTCTTGCCTTACTTCCTATATGAGAGTCTAAGTGAGTCTATTAATGTAATCCATTAAACCAATCTAGAGAAAAGCAAATGCATGTATTGTTGAACTTGTGATTCTTAACTGAGTTGAGAGACTCACAAAGAAACCTTCATCAAGAAAACTTCATAGAATTTACAGAGCATCAGTTGCCAGCTTTGATTGCTCTGGAGATGACTTTTATTTACCCTCCACTTTAAATATTAGGATTTTAGGAATCAAAGAGGCCTTTATAGGTTGAAGTTTTTCTTTTTGGATATTGATCTATAGATGGTATCTGCCAGGAGAACCAAGTTGGAAAAGAGTCTCATCCTCTTTTGGGTCATATCAAAGTGCCTATACTTTGACCTACACAACTGGCAGTTTCATAGGGTTCAATTATATACTTTTGATTGTCAGTTTTTAAAAATTTAAGGAAGTGTATATTTCCTTTAGTGAAATATTCCTATGCCATAAATTCTTGGCCACAGGACTGGTGTTGAAAATAAGCTTACCCAGCGGTTTGAGTGATGGTGCTCCCTTGCATAAAGACTGGTTGTCAGATACTATTAGTCCATCTTCTAAAATGGTCAGGTCTTCCAAGTTCAAACTGTTGGCGAAGAATAGAGGGATTTTTTTTTTGGAATGAATTTTAGTTGAAATGAATTTTAGTTAGAATGCTAGGCACTATTTATCACACACACGTACACAAATGTTGACATTTAGAGTCAACTTTAATCTTTTTACCTTATTCCTATCACACAGACAGAAAGCATACCCAAGTAGATAAGTAAGTAATGTTCCAGGTGCAGTGGAAAATTTTGACTTTCATAGGCAGTAAATTGGATTGAAATATTTGAATCAAAATAACCCACAGGTAACTCTGCAATCACATCTTTGCTTATAAAGTTTCTGTGGGCATCCCAAAACTCATGTCTCTTCTTCTTCAGATTTCTTTAAGGGCCACATTATTCTTTGTGCCGTGCAGTGTAACCCTGATTATTAACTGTTTTTAATGTTTTTTTTTTCATATGCACAGTTCTTCTAACTCTATGTATGTTACCAGATGCTTGGAGTGAGGTATTATATTTCAATTATTTTGATTCCTCCAAGAATGTAACGCAGTGCTGGGTAAGTAGGAAGAACCCATAAACACTAAATATTCAGTAAATGTTCAATGATCAAAAGTTAAAGATAAAGGACACCAACCTCTGTAAACAAATTAAATTTCATTAGTCAGGTTTTAAAAATAGAAATGAACAAAATAAGTAATTTGCACATTCAGTGTCTTTAGGATATTGATCTTTATATAAAAAGGTTAGGATCTGGCATAATTGAACCATTGCAAAAAAAGTAGAAGTTAGACTGTCCATCTTTTATGCATTCCATTAATTATAAGAATTTCATAGTTCCGAATCAGAACTTACTGCATTAACAAATTATGTATGCTGAATTAGTCACATTACTCAAGTCCTGTTCTTTTTCCTCTGCAGAATATTTGTCATACGGATATTTAAATGGAATCAGGGCTGTACATAGTTATGACATAATATTCTGTCAAAAAGAGAAAAAGTTAATCAGGTTGGTGAGCAATCATACATTGCGTTTTCTACCTCATTTTACCAGCTCCCAAGAAGCAGATACTAAAAGAACAGATTATTGTAAAGGAAAGAGAATCAGACTACCTTGGTAAAACATCATAAAATTTTAGTCATTAGTCTGTGTATAATATTTTAACTTCTTTGACAATTAAACACTCTTTATTATTTGAAAAAGAAGTTCTATTTAGTGCTTGTCAAATAATCCCAGAAAGAAAAATAAAGTATAATATTTCAATACGAAATAGAATGAATCACAACTGGCATGAGTTAAATAACTAAATTCAAATCAAATTCCAAATTGCCTTTTTGAATCATCAACTTAGAGAGCTTCTCGAAAAGGCATATTGCTATTCTGGAGGCATACAGGGAAGAGTGTAAATTATGGTGTTTTGATTTTAGATCAGTCCTTTTCATTGGGGAGCCCAAGCCTTGGGGAGGCTAAGTAGTGTGTTCTTATCACTGGAGTGATGTGAAGTCCAAGAGCTTTCCCTCTAGTCAAAGGACCTACAAGGTGGTGGGGACACAAACCAGGACAATTATATCCCATTTGATTCAAATGTAAAAAGAAGAAGGAGAAGGAGAAGAAGAAGATGAAGAAGATTACCACTAAATAGGGAAGAGAGGTGGAAGGAAATGGGAGGGAGAAGGGGAAGAAGGAAGGAGACCCTCATCATTATACAAAATTAAAAAAGGGAGTTTCAAGAAGCAGCTTGTAACAGCAATCCGTGGTACCGATTATAGCATAGATCTTTGGGAAGAAAGAGACTGTGGAAAAATATGACATGGTATTATACAGGAAGAAAGAAAAAATGAGAGGAAAATTTAGAGGTCTTAAGATTATAAGAGAGTTAAATAATGGAAGGGAACTGAGAGATTAATGAGGAATTTTAAGAAGAAAAAAAAACTTACATGAAATAAAATAAAAACATATGCTTTTACTACTTGCCTAAATAGTGAACAATATTTTTATGGTTGTAATTCAGTAAAACTTTCTTAAATTCTCAGCTTTTAAGATGCATCTTTTGAGATAAACTTGTTATTATTAGAATGGAGCATAAATTTCATCACCTTGACCACAAAAAAATATAGGTGATAGTATTTGAAGGACCAAAGGTGGAGAGTGAGATGAAGGAAGAGCAAGGGCAAGAATATTCCTGTTGTGCAGAATGGGGAGCCAGGAAATAAGTGTCAGTATAGAAGAAGCAATAAAGATGAAAATATTATTTGTTATTATGAACTCAACAAATGGAAAAACTAACATGAATAGCGATACATTCCAAGTGGATGGTGGGAGGAGGTGGGGTGTTACAATGAGCTAAATCTTCATCAATCATAGCAGAAAGTAAATGGTTAATGTATAAAATTCCTGAGTGTATAAATAGGTGTATAAACACACTATATATGAGCATAGACACAATCATAGGAAGAAAATATTAAAATTGGTTTCCTCTGAATGTTCCCTAGATAGAGGTTGTTGGATATAGTATCTATATCTCCTTTTATGTAAGGTGACTTTTTTCTTCCTTTTTAAAAATATATATATATATTTTTTTATTTTTTGCTGTATTGTAGTTGTAGGTAACAGTGGGATTTGTTGTTACATATTCATACATGCACACAATATAACAAAATTTGACCAGTATCACTCCCCAGCACTTTCTCTCTTCCCTCCTCCCACCCTCTAGTCCCCTTCTTCTGTTCTAAGGATCTCCCTTTGCTTTTTATGCAATCATGACCCCACCTTTCTTTTCATTTTTCTTCTTTAGCTTCCACATGTGAGGAAAAACATAACACCTTTGAACTTCTGACTTTGGCTTATTTTGCTTAACATACTGATCTGAAGTTCTATCCATCTTCCTGAAAATGACATGATTTCATTTTTCTTTACGATTGAATAAAACTCCATTGTGTATATAGTATATATACACATTTTCTTTATCCATTCATTTGTTGGTGGATCTAGGCTAGTTCTATAGTTTGGTGTTTGTGAATTGTGCTGCTGTAAAAAAGTATATAAGTCAGTTTTTACCCTGTTGTAGTTAAGAGACCTGACCAGAACTATAGAAGAGGAAAGATTTATTTAAGGGCTTATGATTTCCAGAGGTCTCAGCCTATAAGTCGCTGGCTCCATTCCTTGGGACTCAAGGTGAGGTTAAACAACATGGCAGAAGAATGTGGCAGAGGGAAGCAGCTCACATGATCATCAGGAAGCAGAGAGAGAGAGAGGTCTTCACTTGCCAGATACAAATATGTTCACCATAGCCACGCCCTAATTCCCACCTCCTTCAGCCACACCCTACCACTTTAGTTACCTCTCCGTTAATCCCTATAAGGGGATTAATTCACTGATTGGGTCAAGACTCTCACAACCCAATAATTTCTACTCTGAACCTTCTTGAATTGTCTCACATGTGAGCTTTGAGGGACAACTCACATCCAAACCATTACAGCGTGTATCTATAGTATGACTTTAATTATTTAGGATAAATACTGAGGAGTGGTACAGGGGGTCATATGGTCATTCCTCGCCTAGTCTTTTGAGGAACCTCTATACTGATGGAAATAATGGTTGTACTAATCTTCAATCCCTCCAAAAGTATAAGGGATATTTCTTTTTTTTTCCCACATCCTCTCGAGCATTTATTACTGCTATTCTGGGTGGTGTGACATGAAATCTCAGTGTAGTTTTGATTTGCATTTCCCTAATTGCTAGTGATGTTGAACATTTTTTCATATGTTTGTTGGCCATTTGTGAAATGTCTGTTTAATTCATTTACCCATTTATTAATCTGGTTATTTGTTGTTTGGTGGTAATTTTTTGAGTTCTTTATATATTCTACATATTAATCCTCTGTCAGAAATGTAGCTGGTAAAGATTTTCTCCCATTGTGTAAGTTCTTCACATTCTTAGTTATTTCCTTTGCTGTTCAGAAGCTATGTGAGGTGATTTTTAATCATGTTAATGTGTAGAGTTTTTCAAAAAACTATTGGGCAAATGGAAAGCCCTCACTCAACAAGGATACAACCATTGTATACTTAATTGCTTCCATGTGTAGCTTTAAGTTATTCCAGAAGGTCTAAGGTCAGTTCAGCACATGCCTTTCATGAGAAATCTTCCTGTGGATCTAGACTTGCGTGGATCCTCCTTCCTGTTCATCATATTTAAGAGGTCATCAGTTTTAGGAGGGTAAAAATTTTACAACAGCTAACTAGTAAATAAATTATTCAAATTCAAAAATTTATTAATTTCGACTGGGAATTTTGTATAAATATATTTGGCAGTAATTGTAGTGAGTCTTCTGATACTGAGAATTCAGATAGCAAGGAAAATCAGTGACCAAGCCCCCCTTTTTTTGTAGCACAAAAAAAGGCATAAGAGGGAATAGAGTGCAGTATGCTTGCTGTTCGTCTTCTCCATCAATTCAGTATTAAATTTCTTGTTAGGCTTCCCAGAGCTTTCCATAGTTCTTTTATGTACACAGAAACTAACCACACACAGATGAACAAATAAATACACGTTTCTGAAAACTTGATGATTTGCACATTTTTGCTTCCTTGGAACTTAAAATTTATTATTTTAAAAAAGGAAAATAATATATTCCCAGGCAATCAAAAGCTGAGGGTTTGTCTTCAATTGTTATATAGCAACTCACCAAGGATATCTGCATAATAAAACACCAAGAGCCTAAATATTTAACACTTACTCATGAGTTCATTATGTGCAATGTGAAATGATAATAAAGTTTGCTAGTCAAAATTTTATTTATGGCTCAGTGGACTTAACATCACCTGAGAGCTTGTCAGAAATGCAGAAGCTCAGACCCAAAGGCAAAAACTCAATCAGAATCTGTATTTTTCAGAGATCCCCAGATGCTTAGCTGGCACATTAAAGTTTGAGAAGCATGGCTCCCTAGCATCAGTCATGAATTATCTATTCTTTTTATGAGTTCACCTCTCTCAATATGTGTTATCACTTCAAGCTTTTCTTTTTTTTAAGCATTTCTATATATTTTAGGCTTGCTTATTTTCTTCTCTTCTGCTTTTAGAAGATATTTTTCCTTCAGATATGGGAAAGATGACAGTAATAACAGAACTTGAGCAGATAGAAGCAGGGACTCAGTTCTATCCAGGGAACACCTGAGAAATGATTGAAGCTCACTCTGGTCTTCCTGGATCATGCATACCATTTGTTGATGCTTGCAAGCAGATTCAGTATAGCAATTTATTAATTTCGACTGGGAATTTTGTATAAATATATTTGGCAGTAATTGTAGTGAGTCTTCTGATACTGAGAATTCAGATAGCAAGGAAAATCAGTGACCAAGCCCCCCTTTTTTTGTAGCACAAATATTATAATACTATGCAGGTTGTGCTGCTCTTGAATCCTTAGATACCATTATATGTCATTGCTCAAATAAAATTCCTCTATCTTCTTGTATAGCATCCTTGTACTCTATTGTGTGGTTCAGTCATAATTTAATGAAACAGACCCCTTTCATTGGACATTTGGGTTATTTTACATAGTTTACTTTGCAAAAAATGTTACATAAATAACTGCACACATATCTTTTTATATTTGTGAAAGTGTCTGTAGAAGTCACTGGGTTAAATGTCACTTGCAATTTTGATAGCTTTTGTTAAATTATCCCCCATGAACATTTAATGTACCCTCTGCATGAGAATGGCCACAATCCTGACACCTTGTTCAATAACTGTGTTGTCAAACTGAGATTTGTACCATTCTAAATTGTGAAAAGTTATTTTAATTTATGTTTTTGTTTTTATGAAAAATGTACATTTTTATTTGTTTATGAGTCATTTTCTATTCTCATAAATTTTTATCTAATACTTTGTTTATTTTTCTATTGGGTTGTTGGCCTTTTTCTCAAGAATTGTTGGAATCCTTTACATTAAAAAAGATCAACTTTAAAAATGTCACACATTTTTCAAGTGTAGTTTATCTTTGACCTAACTTATTTTAAATATATATATGATATTTTATATATTTTTACATAAATATGTATATTATGTATACCTGTATATATAAACATTTTATATATACAATATTCCATATATTGTATGAAATATATATTATGAAATATCTCATACTTTAAATATTTGAATAACATAAATATTTCATAATATAATTTTCATATAGTATACAGAATATTTTTTATTTCTTGATTTCTAGCTCTTATCAATCTGAGGTAATAAAAGTTTAAGTTCTCTTATAATTTCTTTCTTGTTAATTTATGGTTTATTTATTTTGGGGGGGTTGTGAACCCTTTGACTCCATCCTGTTTCAGTATGTGAGGTATAGATCTAACTTATTATTTGTTTTCCCAGATCCTCTAGTTATGTCATCCCTATTTACTGAATAATCAGTCTTTGCACTAAGGACTTTTTAATAATATAGATTCTCAGGAAATAACCCCAGCCGTTATTTAGTAAGTCTTACTGAGACACCAAAAGAAAGTTCCATGCAATTTAGATGTGCAACCATACTTGTGAATTGTAAGAAGGAGGCTCAGCAGATGAAGGTGAAAAGCATTTTATTTGTTGTAATGAAAGTTATCCAAATGGAGAGCTGGAAATTTACTCTTTATTTCGGACAAAGTAATTGTTTCCTAGTAATGATTCAATGGTGTGTTTGACTGGATTGATTTCTATTGATAAGACACAATATTAGCAAATTTATATATTGCCTAGTTTCCTCTTAAATGGTTCTTTGCACTTCACATGGGAAATATCTTTATTTTACTATCCAAAATATTTAAGGATATTATTTTACATATTGGATGCTATTTTGGTTTTCTCTCCTGAAAAACAAAAGCACCCTTCTTTCAGAGAGAAACCCAGTTTATCAGAGTCTTCTTTCTTGGATTATTGGTAAAGGTTGGACTCAAAGATCTATGAGTTTAACCCTGAAAGCAATTACATGAGTGAACCCTCTGGCATTTGGCTTATCTTGTACTGTGCCTTAGTCTCTCCAGGAGCAGGAGGAAGAACAAGTGTAGTCAGTATAACCAGTTTCTGGATAGATGGAGTAGGGGATTTGAGAGTTCAGAAAATTGATGGACCAAGATTGCTTTTTTCCTGGCCTCAAGTGGATCCCTAGCATTCATGTGGGGAGTCTTATTTCTTAAAGTGAGCATCACAGTAAACTTATGTTAAAGGAAAATAGGAGTTTATTCACTTTCTTTTAGCTAGAGTTTTAACTGCAAATCACTACCATCAGTGAATAGCAAGTTAATTCTCAACCTTAGGTGAGCATTGAAATGCTTGGGAAGCCACAAAAGTACTGATGCTTGGATCCCATCCGTGTATCCAAGCCACTCACACCTAGAACCTCTGATATCAAGTTCCCAGCTGCTTCCTCTGTGTTATGAGTTCATTTAAAATAGCAGAACAGGACAAAAGATAGCATGAGAGAGAGGAGGCTGAGGGAAAATATCAGGTCAGAGACAAAAAAGTAGTACCAGAGATTAGGAGGTTCCAAAAGATGGCAGAGGGGCTCAACGGGGCTGGAAAGTCATGTCAAAAATAAATCTAATATTGAAATTTTTTTCTCTATCTAGAAGGGCAGGTGAAACACTGCCACATCTTATATGATGGAGATAATTGCTCCTCTGCCAGGGGACATCTGCCAGTAGAACATCCATCAGATATTTCAGAGGAAAATGCTGATGTTCTCTCTGCTTTTTTTCCTTTTCAATCGTGTGCTTCTTCATGGCTTTGACCTTTCTCCACGTATAGCCCCATAAATACTGAGAGACCTTTTAATGCCACAGTTCCAAGGACTTGTTTAGATTTTTCTGTAGGGCCAGATGCTTCTCATTTTCCTGAGGAAAAAAAAATAATGAAATCTTGCTAATTCATAATTCACGGGCCAGAATATTTGCTAAGATTTTGGATGCTATAAACAAAGGCTTATCTTGGCTTTCCAGCTTACATTTATAAGGAAGTCTCTAAAGCGTTTTGCAAACAATACTTGGGCCTAAGAAACAGTTTAAATCGAGTCATTCCTAGCAGGTCATTGCCTTGTCCTGAGGATAAATTCAATGCTGTGTGCTGAGTAAACATTTATATTGCACAATCATAAGCATTTAATGAAGCTGAAGTGCTATTTGATTTTAAACACCAGCTACTTTTTAGACATATATTTCATTACAAATCCCCCTTGAGAAGCATAATCAGAGGTGAGGTGGAAAGGAACTTTTGGACTACATTCTGAGTTCCCTTTGGTGTAGCTTCCCCTTGGGGTAAGCTGTAGGTGGAATCTCAGGCAGACTTTTGCAGACCTAGAGGTACTGACTT
Source organism: Marmota flaviventris (assembly GCF_047511675.1). Lineage (NCBI taxonomy): Eukaryota > Metazoa > Chordata > Mammalia > Rodentia > Sciuridae > Marmota > Marmota flaviventris. Next base: position 67,247,333 of record NC_092512.1, read on the forward strand.
CCAGTGTCAGTCTGGAAGGATCACTCTGCTAATCCTGTCCTGTAGGCTCCTACAGAGGTACCACCCAATTCTTCCATTTCTACTTTATCCCACAGTATACACATCAAGGCCATGAGCCCTTGGCAGTGCCTGTCTTCAACAGCTGGTGTGTGTGTGAGGGAGGTCTTTGTCTTCATGTAGCCATTTTACCAGTTAGATGTCTTCAGCCTGCCACAAAGATCAAAGTACTCTATTATAGACTTCAAAAACACTGAAAATGGATGCATCAAGGTTTCAGGAACTGATTGATACTGGATGGATTTGACATTTTTAAATTTTGTTCCAGTGTTAATGCCATTTTGAAAGATGTAGCCACTTATAGAGGTATGCTTCGATAACAGAAATAATAAATGTGGGCGTAAATCCATTTAGAAACAAATATTTCCATGTGAGAAAATATTTATAAGACTCCTCTTTAAGAATTTCCTTTTTTATTCAGAGGATTTTTTTTACAGGTAGTATTTAAAGTTAATGTATAAATTTCCCTTGATTGTGAAATGGGAGGGTAAAGTTTGTTTTTCTTTTCTTCATTTTTGTATCAGCAACTCCTTACATGCAGCCCAAGAGTCAAACATGCTCAGTAATGATCTATTTGAAGAATAAGTGAAAGGAGCTCAGGTTGTAGCTCAGTGGTAAAGCGCTTGCCTAGCATGTGTGATGCACTGGGTTCGATTCTCAGCACCATATATAAATAAATAAAAATAAAATTCTATCAACAATTAAAAAATTTACATATATATACATATATATATGTGTGTGTGTGTGTATATATATATATATATATATATATATATATATATATATAAATTACATTAGCATTTTAACATTTTAGATTCTGAAGGTTGAACCTTGGACATAGCAATTAGCTTGACGCTCCCTGAGGATATTTTCTGTAGGATGGTTGAAAAAGTCACACAGTGCTTGGCAGGTTGGGCTTCTGGGTCACTTCTAATTATTCATAGTACTGCTATTCCTTGGGTGCATACCATGCTAGGCATTGGGCCCAGGAACCTTCCATGTGTCATTCATCAAATCACATCAACAGCTTTAGACTAGAAATTGGGTCCTTTTTTTTTTTTTTTCACAAAGGATAAAACTGAGATCCACAGAATAACATAAAAATGATACCATCGTTAAAGAGCAGAATCAGAACCATTTAAATGTGCAAAAGTAGGAATCAAGGAGAACTTCTGCTTGGTTCTCACTTCTGCATTTCCTGGTTTTCAGTAGCAGTCAAAGACTTTTCCCCTGAAGGCCAGGGAAAGGAAAGTGCAGAATGGGGTGAGATGGGCAAGGGACTAACAGAGGTTTCTGGTGAATTTCAGTCCCTGTTTCCCTGGTTATACTTCTCATTGTCTCTTTTTAGCTGGTTGTCTGTGGCTTTCAAAATATCACTTAACGAGGACCTTTGAGAAATTACTTGGTAAGTGATAATCTATAGAATGTGATGTAATTATTGCTCACTGCAGGGCTGCCCTGAGGAGTGACAAGGGCCCGTATTGAAGCAGCTCGTGAAGAGGACTTGAACGCTGTACCAGCTGCATAGCCCTGGCTTCCTCCCAAGAGCTCCTGATGGGATATTTTCCATGATTTCTAAGACCACCTGGAGTTATTAGTCCCTTGAGGATCTCCATAAGACCCATTATTATCCTTTCCTTAGCTCCCCAGGTGCCTTAACTGAGATCCTTATTCATTGTGACACTGGAAAACCATGCACGTGCAGGTCTTGTCTTAGGTGGCAATAAAATGCTATTACCACTGATCCCTGAATGTAAACGACACAGGAAAGCTATTTCTTAACATCAGTAAATCTAATGTCTGTGTAATCAGAAACCAGAAATCCGAACTTTCCATTTTGGTCAAGTCAGAATCGGTATCATTATGGTAATTAGAACTGGGTTTTCATGCTTTGTCTTCCTGTAGTAAATGCAGTTGTTAGTTTCCCAATTTTAATTAGTTTTTCATTTTGTAACTAAGACTTGAGGCAACTTTTAAAGCTTGTTCAAGAGTTGGTTTTAAAACAGTAAATGAAACTTAGACACTTTAGCATTTTTTTTACATGTATATTTGCCAACACTGGAGTGTTAAAAACATTTTTTGAAAGTGTTTTTTCTAAAAAGTAAATGGATCGATATGAATTTATAGAGGATGAATTCGTAAATAAATGTTAAAAACGTTTCACTGAGGATACACAAATAAAATAACTGTCATCATGCTACACGAGCAATGTCTGACTTAGTATCTCCATGTACTTTCAATGTTTTATCAACATGAACTCATTACCAAACAAATTATTGTGCATGAAAGAAACATCAAAAGCTGACTGCTTTTTATTTTTACCAGTTCTCCCTCCATCATGGAAATTATGAAGCTTCTGAATATAATAAATGAGACCAGAGGCAATGACACTGGTTTTGTGGGAGACTACCAAGTATGTGAGTGCCATCTTCTTTAGAGGTAGAGGACATGAAAAGGAAAGAGAGGGAAAGAAAACCACTTTTGTATTTCCATTGTGTCTGTAGGTCATATACTCGATGTACTATGTTGTTCCTAGTGTTCCTCAAAGCCATTCTTTGTTGGGGGATATTCTCCCTTCCTCTAAAGGAAAGCTGGATTCAGACCTACATTTGCATGATGCTAAAGCCTCTCTATTTCCTATCATTTCTCTATGATTTCCTGGGATGTTTCTCCAAAAAGTTTGAAGTAGAAAGAGAAGTCCTAAGAATTCTAAATGAAAGTCACTAAAAAGTTCAAAATAGTATAAATGCACATGAATTTTAAGATGGTTTTTTAATAATAGTATTCTTATTTATATTTTAATTGGAAATTAAAATTCAGTCTGAATAAATAAAATAACTGCTATGTAACATAAAATGTTGGCAACCACAAGAAGACTGGGAATAGATTTCAAAGAAAAAAAATAATTGAAAGTATCTGAATTAGATTCTATTTCAGTTTTAAAGTCAGTGGTCTTTTGGTTTAAATTCAGGAGCATTTAGTCATTTTTTGAACCCATTCCCAAATCTGAGGAGAGTAATGGAAATTTCCTCCCAAAAATGCCCACTGAGATAATTGTTTTGTATTATGTTCCCTAAAGTTCATCAGTTATACTTTCATTTCATGCTTTTCCAGGTTTCATGGGGGTCATCCGTGAAAATTTCTTTAAGTTTTATCATATAGCTTATTCTCTAAAATATTGGTTGAATTTCCCATGGTCTAAAAATATAAACAATCTCTCACAAATAGCCTAACTAGAGCAGGATTCATGTTTAAGAAAATGTACTTGTGGGTAAATAGGAAGATATGGAAATATCACACATCATGTATGCAATACTTAAGAATGAATTCAAAGCATTTCTGTTCTGATCAATCTTCCCTCACTATTCAGGGAAGCTGTGAGAAGGTTAAGATGTTAGAAGCTTTACGTCCAGAGAAGAGAGTTGAAGCTGGGATTTTACCCAATGAGTCTGGTGGCTCCAGAGCCAAAGATTTTTTTTTTTTTTTTAACTATAACACCACAGACCTCTTTAGGCTAAAAAACACAAGTTTCTAGTTTAGTTTTTGTTTATTTGTTGCTATCATGGGACTCTAACCGAGGTCTTTCTGCATGTTAGGCAAGTACTCTACTACCGAGCTACATAGCTCCACAAAACACGTTTTGATATATAATTAATACATTTGCTAATTCATCTTCTCTGGATGCTGAGAGTTTGACCCTGAGCTGCAGAGCCAACAAAATGTTATAAGTGAAGTGAACTAAAAATTCAGTTAGCTGAAATTGTAAAACGCTTCTGTGTTTGGCTGTACATCTGACTGACTAGATTTATTAGATTTCTATAGTATCACATCTTCAGTGCATAGACGGCATTATGTAAAAGGCACATATTTCCCAAGTCAACCAGCTTTGGGACCAGGTGGTGTTCTCTCTTTAATAGCTTCCATATATTCCTTTGTCCTTGAGTAGTACACAGTAGGATGCCACGATTACATTTTTTAATGACAGATAATTTTAATTGGACAATAATAGTTTTTTAAGGGTTAAATTTAGAATTATGTCCTTTAGTAAAATTATTTTTTACTAAATAGTAATAAATATTTCAAGACTCGTGGCTAGAACCTGAAAGCAAAGCAACCACTTCATCCTTGGGAAGTATATGAAGTAGTTTTCTGACCACACAACTGTGTTAGCTCATTGCCAAGGTCTTCAGAAGGGCAGACTATTCATAAACTCCTTTTGACTTAGCTGACAATATATAAAAAGTCTTTTTTTCTTCCATAGCTAAAGGATAGTTGAGAAAAAAAATGTGGTGAAGCTGGATATATCTCGTTGAAATAAAAATGACTTCCTTGTTTCTGCATAAGCAAAATATGCCACTTAGAGGAAAAAAAGAATTTATGAATAGAAATAGAATCAGGTCACAGTGCATTTCCATATTCCCCACGGGATGTTATTACTCAAGTTCTGTGTTTTTACCTCTTTTATAATACCTGTCATTCTTCCTTGTACTTCAGACAGCAGTTCATCCACCCTTGCTATATTCTTAACTCTTCAGGGTGGTTATCATGTCTTTATTTATCTTCGAATGCACTTCCTGTGCCCTGTCCCTTTTTCTTTTGCACCAATTTCTGCTCCACTTGGGATTTTGTACTCACAGATGTGCCATGAATATTTATGAGATTAAAGTGAATGGTCCAATATCAATTCAGGAAATTTTTGACCCATTTGTACAAATTATTTAAAATATTCCCTGTCCCACTGAGGTAGTGAGACCTTGAGATTAGTGTTCACCTTTCCCCTTTTAAACAGGTCAATACAATCAGGATGTTAATTTCTTCTAAAACAGAGCTTTTACCTCCTCACTGTTCATCGTGTCTGTCCTTGATGATGTCTATTCTTGTGGTCTGTCTCAACTTATCCCAGTTGACATTCCTGTTCTGACATTTCTCTATAACACCTCTGTGGACCTTCAAATTTTACTTAAGTAGGCATTAACCTAAATAAGAAGAGGTTCATTTCTCTAGTGATCCAAAGAGCACATAAATCTGGAAATTTCTTGTCATGGAGAGTGGGGGTGAGCTGAGCCATAAGAAGAAACTCATTATTGAGATACCTGCTTTCCAAACCAACTCTTCTTCCATGCCATAGGGTATTTCTTATTTTAAAAATTTTTTATGTTTTGCAGTACTGGGGTCAAACCCAGAGCCTTGAGCAGGTGAGGCAAATGCTCTATCACTGAGCTATCTTAACATAGTGGTTTTATACTGATTGTTTCTCTTCCCTCCCTCCCTCCCTCCTTTACTAACCTTTCCCTTTCTTTCCTTCCCTCTCTTGCCTCTTTCATTCATGGAAAAGATCATTCCAAATCCTTCAAATGATGGCATGCCTTTAGAGTCTTAGAAAGTAAATGGAAGTTCCTTTTCTTTTTTAATGTGTTTATTTCATTGCCTTTGTATTATTTTTATACCCAAATAATCTTTGAGGGCTCCAAAATCGAATGCAAAACTTACACTTTAAATTTACATTGAAATTTTTAAGTAATACTCTTCTAAGTTGTCTTCAGATTATTCTATCCAGAAAGATGGGAAACACACAATTCCCGAATCCTCCCCATTTTGTCATGTTGTCAGGGATATTTCCATAACGTTTTTGAGAAGGATTAAAAGCTTCTCTATTAAGAACACCTTTCTTTGCAATCTTATATCTTTACAGCTGTTTCTGTGGTTCCCAGTGGAATCCCTTAATTTCCAGCTGATCTCTGAAGGGAAGTGGGTGCACTGCAGCTCAACTGAATGGGCTCAGGGAAGTCCTTTTGTAGGATTTCTTGAGCATTATTTTTGGTTTTGCTGTCTTATTGCTTATATTTAAACTGACAATAATTATATGTATTTATGGGGTATAATATGCTTTTTTTTTGAGGTGGTACCAGGGATTGAGGGACACTTGAGCACTGAGTCACATCCCCAGGGTCTCACTGACTTGCTTAGCACCTCACTTTTGTGAGGCTGACTTTGAACTTGCTATCCTCTTGCCTCAGCCTACTGAGCCACTGGGATTATAGGCGTGGGCCACCGCACCCAGCAGCAATGTGATATTTTGATCTATATAAACTCCAATGTTGTGTACATTTTTCCTATTTTTAAAAAAGTAGCAGCTTAACATTTTTAGGTCTTCAGTTTGTTTTCCATTTTCAGTTCACTTTGTATATGATATGAGAGAAATATCTATTTTCATTCTTCTGTTTGTAGATACCCAGTTTTCCCAGCACCATTTCTTAAGTGTTCTTGGCACTTTTGCTGAAAATTGATTGACTGTCAATCCTGGGGTCTATTTCTGGGCATTCTATCCTATTTGATTGCTTGATATGTCTTTATACCAGTACCGGGCTGCTTTAGTTATGATAGCTTTATAGTATATTTTAAAATAAGGGAGTGATATGCCCCCAACTTTGCACTTTTTGCTGAGGATTGCTTTCGATATTCAGGGTCTTTTCTGTTCCATATAAGTTCTTAGGATTTTTAAAAATGAATTGAACATTTCTTCTTGACTCTTTCGTTAATGAAATCAAGTTGTTAGCTTGAAATCAACCTTTCAAATAAATGTGGGTATTTACATCACAAAAATAGACAAGGGCTACAAATAAATTCTACCCACCCTCCCTTTTTTAAAATATTTTTTTTAGTTGTAGATGAACATAATACCTTTATTTTATTTTTACATAGGGCTGAGGATGGAACTCAGTGCCTCACATATGTGAGGTAAGTGTTCTACCACTGAGCTACAACCCAGCCCCCCCCCCACACACACACCTTTTTGCTTAGAACTGATTGTGAAGTATGTACTAGAACACTGTGTTAGGTTGACGTTTGGTCTAGGTATCTTCCTTATGCTTACTATGTACTTTTGGGGTCTCATCAGCTATTATGTGTTAGCCTCTGGGGATAAGGCAAGCACTCATCCTTTGTCCCAGGCCTCACAAATGGCTTGGTTATTAATCAAGGGGTCACTTGGCTTTGCTTCCTTTGTTAATTTCATGATATAAGTATGAGTATGTTAGCTCTAAACAGAACCATAGATGAGGGAGCTAAAGCCCAGAGAGATTAATGACTTACCAGGTCACAATTCTAGTTAGAGGTGAAGCTGAGACAGAAGTTCAGGTTTTCCAAGTTCCAGGTAGGTTTTGTTGATGTTATGTATCTCTGTCTCCCACAAGATTAAAAACTCCTGTCATAGGGCATTGTTTGATTGTTGCTGCTGCTACTGTATTTACCTTGAGCACCTATCAGAAGCATTCTATAAATGAATATTGATAAATGGATTTCCCATAAATTGAGATATCTTCTTTTGAAATAAAAAGGTATTTAAGTTTCAAAAAAATAAATAAATAAATAAATAAAATAAAAACTCCTGTCATAATGTTCCATAGTAATGAGCTCCAGAATATACTGCATGCTATAGAATAATATACTACTACTTTTTTTTTTTTTTTTCGGTACTGGGAATTGAACCCAAAGGTGTTTAACCACTAAGCCACATTCACAACCCTTTATACTTTTTATTTCAAGACAGGGTCTCCCTGAATTGTTTAGGCCCTTGCTACGTTGCTGAGGCTGGCTTCAAACCTGCCATCCTCCTGCCTCAGCCTCCTGAGCCACTGGGATTACAGGCATGCAAAAAGATATTACTTCTAATAACACTATTCTTTACTTTCCCCCCTTAATCTGAAGAGTAATATACATCAAGAAAAATTAAAAAAAAATAAGACATTCATCAAAAACTAAAACTCCTAATAAATTAATATGTGTTGGGACACATAAATATCTGGATTTAGCTCTCATGATCTTTCACCAAAATGAGACATTTTTTCCCCCCAATAATTTGGTATTTTCCAACTCACTTGTCAAAATAAACTATAATGCAAGAAATAGCAAGAAATAGAAAGAGAAGGCAGTCTGGGTCCAGGGAGCTATCGGTCCTTTAAAAGACCGTGGCTGTATAATGTGCACATCTGAAGAGGTAGCCAGGAAAGTGGATAGAAGCTTGTAGAGTGGGTCTACCCACATCCTCTCCACCCCTCTAGAAAGAGATGCAGTGTTTCTTTCTTATTGTTGAAGAAAAAGGGGACTTTGGAGACAAAGTGGCTGAAGGATAAATGAGTGCTCTGCCAAAGTCAGTGTGAAGACTGAACAGGGGAAGTGAGCAGGGCTCAGAGGTATTATTTTTAGAGAATGTAAACAAGAGAACTTGCCTCACAGAAGGGTTTTTGCAAGCCCCAGTAATTGGATAGGTTTGGCCGCCTGAAAGAGGGGCTCCTAGTTGTTCCTCATGAATGCTTCACTTGTGCACAGGCGTGATTCATACACAACATGGGGATGGGAAGGTGATAACTACTGGTCTCAGGAGAGAGAGAGAGAGAGAGAGAGAGAGAGAGAGAGAGAGAGAGAGAGAGAGAGAACATCGAACATGTAAATATGCCAGGGGGTCAATACAAGTGGTTTCATTCTGTCTGCACAGGACTGCAGATGAGGTCTGACAGAGCAGGGCCACTTCATTAATGCATCACAATGGTGAAGAGCCCCTGAAGGGCAGGCTGAGTGGCAGTAGCAGCAGTAGCAGGAGCAGGCTGTCACCCTGGCTGCAGGCTGCAGCTCTCAGGAAACTCAGAAAGGCAACAATAGACCCAGGAAGATGCCACGGGCTGTGGCTTCCTGTTCCTCCTCCTGCATCATTGTATTCTCCTCCATCTTGCCCTCTACCCTCCCTCCCTGAGTCCTGCACTACCCCATACCTTTATGCCTCCCTCCCACCCTCCTTGCATTTCCATCATTTTGCTATTTCTCGGGGAAAAAGAAAAATCTCTTTTCTGACTGGGCAGAGCATTTATAACAAAGGAAAGATAGGTGGGCTGGATGCTGAAGCAGAGTAGAGAGCTTTTAACTGCAGGAGTGTTAGAATCTGAACACTCCTGTTAGGACAGAAATGAGAAAATCCTAAGAGAACATGTATGCTGAATTGTTCAGAGGGGGGAAAAATCTTTCTAGGGAAATCACTTATAAAATGATTTTAAAAAGCTAAAATAAAGCCATTTCCCTGCAAGCAGTTTTCCTTTTTTTTTTTACCTTGGGAAATAACAAATAAATGTCCCCAAGCACCTCTAGTTACCCTACTGTCATGGCTCCCTCCCCAGCCTCAGGGGTTTCTCTTTTCTTGTTGCTCCCAGACATCCATTTGCCTCCTGAAATTATATCTCCTTTTCCAAGGCCAGAGAACATAACTCCTCCTTCCTCCTCTGCCAGCTCCTTCAAACTCTGTCCCTTTCTGGCTGAGTCTGAAAAATGGAATGGCAGTCCTGCTACCCCGCTCGCTCAGTCATCTGAACCATGGCTTCTGATTGCTGCATTATTGATCTGGCTGTGGCCTGTCCAGAGAAATGGAAAGACCAAACGATTGCGAAATAAATTTAGTTCGCCTCTTTGGCACCTTCTTCTTTTTCTGTGCTCGGTCAGAGCAACACTAAAGCTATTTATTTTGTCTTTGCAATTTGTGGGAGAGTGAGAAGGTCATGAAGGGGTTTCAAGACAAGTTGTCCTGACTTTTCCCTGGATGACTTTTCCCTGCCTTTCCTAACTATAGTTATCTGAGTACTATAAATGAGTAAGAACAATGGATTATGAGCAAGTATTCTAATATCTGTTGGAGAATAACATTTGTTTCACTTAATTTATAAATAGAAAAAGATAAGTAAACTCAAGAGAGTACCTATATTGCTTAAAGCAAGGTTTGTTTTCACAAGTAGAAGTTTGCAGGCTGTAAGATGTTGATGTGCATTTTCTTGGCCTGCTCACTTATGCAAGATTTCTAAGTTTCATAGGTTTTATGTAGCTGACATAAAAAAAAATCATCACGGACCATAGCTTTAGAGTATGATTTCAGAATTTACATGCAACTAGTTAAGACCGAAAGCTTAAGAGCAGTTTGAAAACTCACTTATTTGCATGATTTCAAGAGTCTAGGCCTCAATTCTGCCCCAGGTAATGTTGAGATGATGTCATAACTTACAGTGTTTTATTTTGTTTTTGCTTTCTGAACTACTCAGAAAATGCCCATTGAGATAGAAAGGATTTAGAATAGTTTGGCTTGGTTTTCATGTAATTTTGTCTTATCTAGTTCTGCCCCTAGATTATGGGTTCTCCAATGGAAATGTTAGGATTGCTTGTCTTTTTATCTTCTAATGAGGCTTTGCTTGATGACTGTGCATAATGGCATAGAATAGTTGTCAGTAGAATAAAATCTAAATCATATTTTAATCTCAAAACAATATTTAGAAAACCAGAACAAGGCAGGAAATCATTAAGATTAGAACCAAAATTAATGAAATCAAAAATTTTAAAAATGCAAAGGATCAATACAGCAGAAGTTAGTTCTTTGAAAAGATAAAAAGATTGATTAACCCTTAGCCTTACTAACCAAAAGAAAGAGAAGACCTAAATTAACAGAATTAGAGATAAAAAATGAGATATCAGCACCAACATTGCTGAAATTCAGAAGATGATTAGAAAGGATTCTGAAAATTTGCATTTCAATAAAGTAGAAAATCTAGATGGTATCAACAAATTTCTAGACAAATGACTTAGCCAAATTAAACCAAGAGTGTACACAAAACCGAAACAGACCAATATAAAGCATCGAGATTGAAGGAATAATAAAAAGCCTTCCAACAAAGAAAAGCCCAGGACCAGGTGGATTCTCAGCTGAGTCCTACCAGATCTTTAAAGAGAAACTAATGCCCAAACTCCTCAAATTATTCCATGAAATAGAAAGGGTAGGAGCACTCCTGAATTAATTCTATGAAGCCAGTTGTCACCCCCCAAAACAAAATCAGATAAAAGAATATCAAGAAAACTATAGATAAATATTACTGATGAACACAGACACAAAAAATTCCTAATAAAATATTAACAATCTTCATTTAGAAATACATTAAGATGATTGTACACCATGATCAAGTTGGTCTCATTCCAGTGATGCAAGTTTGGTTTGACATTCACAAATCAGTAAATAATTCAACACCATAAATAGAATCAAGGGCCAAAATCACATGATCATCTCAATAGATGCAGAAAAAGACCTCCACAAAATCTAACACCCATTCATATTAAAAACACTGGAAAAACTAGGGACAGAAGAAACATAATTCAGCATCATAAAGGCTACATAGGATAAACCCAAAGTCAGCATCATACTGAATACAGAAAGACTAAAAGCATTTCCTCTAAAATCAAGAATAAGGCAAGGATGTTCACTCTTACCACTTCTATTCAATTTAGTTCTTGAAACTCTAGCAATCAGACAGGAGAAAAAAATTAAAGGCCTAAAAATAGGAAAAGAAGTCAAATTATCCGTTTGCTTAGGACATAATTCTATACTTAGAAGACTGAAAATACTCCACCAGCAGACTTATATAGCTGATAAACAAATTCAGGGAAGTAGAAGGATAAAAGACCAACATGCAAAAATCAATAGCTTTCCTATAGTCCAACAATCAATCTTCTGAGAAAGAAATCAGGAAAATAATTCCATTCACAATAGCTTCAAAACAACAACAACAACAAAACAGTTGGAAATAAATTTAACCAATGAGGTAAAAGACTTGTATACTGAACATTATAGAACACTAAAGAAAGAAATTGAAGAAGACCTAAGGAGCTGGTAAACCTACCATGTTCTCAGATAAGCAGAATTAATAGTGTCAGAATGGCCATATTACCACAAATGATACCCAGGTTCATGTGATATCTATCAAAATATCAAATGCATTCTTTAAAAAAACTAATAAAAAATCCTAAAATACATATGGAAGAATAAAATACCCAGAGTACACAAAGCAATACTGAGCAATAAGAGTGATGCTAGAGGCATCACAATATCTGATCTCAAATTATATCACAGAGCTGTGGCAATGGCATAAAAACAGATATGAAAGCCAGTGGAATAGAATACATGACACAGGGCAAAATCCATATAGATATGTCCATCTGATCTTTGGAAAAATTTCCAAAAACATACATTGGAGAAAACATATCATGTTTAACAAATGGTGCTGGGAAATATGGATGAACAGATGTAGAAAAATGTACTAGAATCCTCTCTCTTCCCCTGCACAAAAATCAGATCAAAATGGATCAAAGACCTAGGAAACAGATCAGAAACCACTGAAACTGTAAGAAGAAGATACATGATTAACATTCCAGTATGTTGGCACAAGCACTGACTTCCTTAATGTAACTCCTGAAGCTCATGAAATAAAACTAAGAATGGGGGCTGGGGATATAGCTCAGTTGGTAGAGTGCTTGCCTCCTATGCACAAAGCCCTGAGTTCAACCCCCAGCACCACACACACACACACACACACACACACACACACACACACATAAGTAAACAAATAACCTAAGTATGGGATGACTTCAAATTCAAACAATTCTGCACAGGAAAAGAAACAAGAGCATGAAGACAGAGCCTACAGAAAGGGAGAAGTGGGAGAAATCTTTTCCAGCTACTGTTTGATAGGAGATTAATATCCAGAATATATATAAAACTCAAAAACTTAACAAAAAATCAATAGATGGGCAAACGAAGTAAATAAACTATAGACATTTCTCAGAAAAATAAATACAAATACATGAAAAAATATTCAACATCCCTACCAATCAGGGAAATGCAAATCAAAAGTACATGGAGCTTTCATGTCACCCCGGTTAGAAAGACAGTCATCGAGAATACAAATAAGAAATGCTGGAGAGAATATGGGGAGCGTGGTTTGTTTATATATCATTGGTGGGACTGCAGATTAGTATAACCACTCTGTAAAGCATTATGGAGATTCCTCAAAAGACTAGATATAGACCCACCATAGGTCCCAGCTACCCCACTCCTTGGTATTTATTCAAAAGAACTAAAATCAGCACACTATAATGATATAGATGGAAAAGGGGATGACAGCAAAATGAAATTCACCAAACTAAAATGAAATTAACCAGCTTCATGTTCAGTGTAACATGAACAGCACTCACTACCCTTAGAAGCCCAGTCTCAGTGCTGCTAGATGAGTGCACATCGTTACAATATTTTATTAAGCATTCTAGGGTAACACCTGTGGCCTTTATACCTCTCTAGGTAGCTCTTTCTCTACCTTCTTTCACTTTTGATCTGGTCCTTGTCAATCTCTGTATATGGCTTTTGTTTGCTAGTGCAAACAGAGCCACTACAAACTTGTTCATAGTGAAGAGGAATTTCGGTGAATGCTGAGTTGTAGTTTATCATTGGCAATCTGATTCAGATGTGACCTGATTTAGTTTTCTTTGTGTTTCTTAATGGGTTTTTCAGTTTCTTATCAGTATGTGTTTACAGATGTCCTCAAACGTGGAGAATTTTGATAATTATCCCTTTGACTTTTTCTCCATCTCTTGCTCTCTTTCCTCCTCTTCAAGAGCTCTAATAACATGTATATTAGACCACATGAAGGTATTCCACAGCCCATGGGTGCTCTGTTCAGATTTGTGTTATTCTCTCCTGTGTTTCATTTTGAATTGTTCCAGTTGCCATGCCTTCAAATGTATTAATCATTTTTTCTTCATTTTCAGATCTACTGTAAATCCCATTTAGTATATATGTATATTTCAGACATCATTTTTATCTTTAGAAATTAGACTTAGATCTTTTTAATATCTTCCATGTCCTTATTCCTGTATCTTTTTGAAGAAATGGAACAGTCATAGTAACTGATTTCATATCCTTTTCTGTCTATTCTAACATGTGTTCTTGGTTTTGGGTCACTTTGGATTTTTCTCCTCATTTTAAGTTGTGTTTTCTAGAATTTTTTTTTTTGGTGTGTGTGTGTGTGTGTGCGTGTGCACGCGCGTGCATGCGTGCATATACTTGGTAGTTTTTGACAGGATGTGAATTCTGTTTTGTTGGTCCTGACTAGGTTTTTATTCCTAGAGATCTTGATATTCTTTCTAGTATGCCTTTAAGTTTCTTTAAGCATTGTTAGGTGAATCCAGATCTGCATTTGATCTAGAGTTAATTTTACCTAACCATTACTGAGGCAAGGCCCTTTTGAGATCTTTTCCTAATGTCCCATGAGTCATGAGGATTTCCAGTCTGGCTGGGTGGTAGTTGGCTAGGGTGGCTGGGGAGCCACCATTCTTAACCATTCATAAGTTCTGTGGGTTCTTCCCTCTAATCCTGTGAGACAGTTGGTTCCACCTCTGTGCTAGAATAGTTTCCTCACCTGCATATACTTATCAGTACTATGTAAAACACTCACAGGGACCTCAGGGAAGATCACTGGACTTTGCTCTCTGTGCACTTCACTCTTCTCCTATACTCTATTCTTCAAACTCTGGCCTCCATATTCTTCCCAACTCTCATCTTCATCTGCTCATCTCTGGATGCTGCTGGGTTCTCTCTGATTTCGTTCCCCTTCACCTTGACCTGGAAGCCTTTCTCAAGGAGTTAACCTTAAGCAATGTCAGGGCTTATCTAACTGGTGTCCAGCCTTTCAGAGGTCCCTGTATTTAATTGTTTGATTTTCAGTATCTTCAAAATTGGTATTTCACATATTTTCTTCATATATATTCATATATTTTCTTCAGTATTTCTGATGTTTCTGGTGGGAGGTCTTTCAAGTAAATGTGAACCTTTGCTACATCTTCTTGACCAGAATCACCAATCCTTATATTTTTTAATCTTTAAAATAACACTTTAATTTTCTTCCTTACCTATGAAGTTAAGAAGGTAACAAGAATATGTAATTTTAGAGTCCATTTACATAACTTATAGATAGGCCATTTTCTTTCAAAGATTTATAGATATTTATGTTAACAGATAAGATAAAATAGGGGCAATAGCCCAAATGTTTATCTTTAATCAACTGAAATTTGTTGAGTGCTTGCTTTGTGCCAAACCACAGGCAAAGTACTGGACAGAGCATGCCAACAGTTCTCCGCATTGTCAACATAGGGTGAATAAACTTTGTCATGTACCACTGTCTGCTCAGGAGACGCTTAACTTTACCTGACATCAAGATTGAAATTCTTCATGCAGTTCATCATTAAGAAAAAACATGAGTGAGGACAGCCTTGCCCTCATCCTTCATCATGCACTTCTTTTCAATTTATTCTTTTATGAGCAATTTGTCATTCTCTGAACTTCAGACTTTCTTAGAACTCTATGCCTTTATTCCTTCAGTTCCTTGGTCTGGCTCTCCCTCAGTGTTGCTCTCACTTTTCCAAGAAGACTTCTTTGGACCCCATTCAAGGGTTGGTGCCCACTGGATGAGGTCCCAAGCTCTTTGATATTTAATTCTTACATAGCTCTTATAAAATGGGGTTATAATAATTTTATTTTCCATTTTCAATTCAAACTATAAGCTTCATAAAAGGAGAGATGATGATTTGCATTCTGTATTCTCAGGGATTAGGATATGATATGTGGAATAATCTTTAATGTCAATAATCTTTAATGAAGGCATGGCATGAATGCGTTGATCCTAAAAGAACTAGAGGGACCAAATTCAAAGGCCTAATTCACAATAATTTCCCTCATTATTTGTTCATAAGAGCCAAAGTACAAATCCGATGAAACATGTAGCAGTTTGGGCACTCACTTAACTGCTTATTCAGCAGAAGACCATGTAGGTGAAGATGTAAGACTTATATATTTACTTATTGGTGCTGAATTGGGATTGAACTTAGGGTTTTTGCATATACTTAGCCTGTTCTTTAGCACTGAGCTACACAACTGGTCCAAAATGTAATACATTATTATTCTACTACTTCAAAATTTTGATTGGAGTGGAACCTTTTACTTGACATGGTCCTTTTGTAATTTCTCATGCCTTTCAGATTATGATATTAACAATTCTTTGTATGGACTGAATATTTGAATCCCCCCAAATTTATATATTGAATCCTAAAACCCCAGTGAAATGGTATTTGAAGGTGAAATCTTGAGAAGGTAACAAGGTCATGAGGGAGGAATACTTCTGAATGGGATTAGTGTGTATAAAAAAGAAACATGAAAGATGATATTTGTCTTCACCATGCAGAGATATAATGATAAAGGAGGCTACCTGTGAGCTAGAGAGTGGGCCCTTACCAGATACCCAATCTGCTGGCACCTTGATCTTAGACTTCCAGCCTCCAGAACTCTGCAAAATAAATTTCAGTTGTTTAAACCATGTAGCATGTGGTGATCTTTTATGGTAGCTTGAACTGAATAAGGCAACACTATCATATATTATTTTAGTCTAGCATTTTATCACTAAAAAGAAGTTTCCTGAAAGTACCTCCTCCCTTACCAGCACCCACTCTTCTTATGTAACTAGGATGCTGGTTGCACAGAAACCATGAAACCAAATGAAGATAGAACACTATGATCTTGGCTAGTCTTTCATTCTGCCACCCAGGTATGCTTATTATGCTTTTATTATCTGATATGATGATCATGATTCTTTTGATGGGAAATTTAAGGGTTATTTTATTTGAGTGACTCAGGTTTCCTTGGCCTAGTGTTTAAAGAAAATACTTGAAGATGACAGAAAATGACCAATTTTACTTTAAAAATAGAGATTAAAGGAAGTTTGGTTTTCTATGAAGGGAACTGAATAGTTTTTATCCCCATATAATTGAAAACATGAAGATTAATGGTCAAACACTAAGACATCTGCCATGTGTAGTTGTTTCTTTTCTATTTTGGAGAAAGGAATAAGGGACCTTTCCCTATACTGAGTCATGCAGGGGGTACTGACATTGAATCTGGTGGGGTGGGCCTGGCCCATTTCAGCATTTCCTGTTCTCTCTGGATTAATTGTGGCGATTTGGTTGACATTTAACAAACATTGAAGACAGGCCAAGTGCCAAGGGTATTCAGGTAACAGGAATTTCCTCTGTCTTCAAGGAGAGGAGGTCAAATTGCCAGGTTTCTGAGATGGGCGCCTACTATATCTCATCCACTCTTCATCTCCTGTGCCTACAACATCTCCTGATTCAGGGCACCTACTTTAATAACTGTTTATCAAACCAATGGATGGATTCTGCTATAGTAAAGCAGAGATGTACTGGAAACTTGAACAAATTAAGAAATTATTGAGTGAGAATGATAATTTCTTCTGGTTTTGAATGTGAGGAGGCTCTGAGAAAGACTACACAGAGAAGTAGCATTTGAGTTGGAGCTTTGTAGGTTAAGTTTTTCAGACAAAGAAAGTAAAAGATGGAATTTCAGTGGTTATTGAGACCATTGGCAGGTAGATCTGCTAAGGAGTTAATCAGGGAATGAAGGAAAGAGAAAACAAATATCTGGTTGAAAGTATTGTTGAGTGGAATTAGAGAGGAGGAGGAGATAGAGGATGTATACAAGAAAATAAAGTCAATGGCTATTTGATGCTGATATGCATAATAGGGCCATGGAGTTGCCAGGGAGGCCTCAAGAAGGCTGTGTATAGGGCATCCTGGAAGGAAGGCACTGTAAAACCTCGCTACACCCTTTTACTCCATCCAATTTTCCTCTCCCAGGGACCAAATAAGCTCCCTAAGAAGAATCAGTTGTCCTTTAGCTTACTGACAAATCTTCAGTACCTAGGACAGTTCCTGAAACACGCAGGTTCAGCATTTGCTGAATGGAGGATTCAGATGTTGCAATATGGTAAAAAATAAGTGTCCCAAAGTGGAAGACTCTATTATGTGTATTTCACATTAAATCCAGACTGCTAAGCACAAATTATGGTATGCTAGTTATGTACTATGTTTATTATTGTCATCATCATTACTGTATGTTTAATATTGAATCACTTGACTTGGGAGAAGTAAAAATAAATTAAAAATTCCAAATTTAAAAAAAAAGATGTTGCAAATGCATCCTCAAAGATGAATGTTGTTGTGTGGATTCTTTGTTCCTTGGTGAAATTTCACTGCTTACCCTGTGGTCCATATTCTAGTATGGACCTAGGTCCAAACTTTAGATTTCTTAATTGTCCATTTTGTTTGTGCTGGTGTTCTGCAGCAAGACGTGAGGTCAGCAGGACGTTGTAGGAGAGAGTAAGTTTGCATAGGGAAGTCTGATTAAACTTTCACAATGGGGTTCCCATATTGCATGTGTATGGCCATGGAAGGATCCTTTAATCATAATAATTCTAATGAGAATTAATATTGATTGAGAGCTTAGTATATATTAGAAACTCTGCTTAGCACTTTACATGTATCCTTTAATCTTTATTTTTTTTCTTTTTTGGTGTGGTACTGGGGATTGAGTGCCCAGGGATGTAGGGTGCTCTACCATTGAGGGACATACCTGGACCTTTTTTATTTTGCAAATTTTGAGAGAGGGCCTCTCAAAGTTTCCCAGGCTGTCCTCAAACTTGCAATCCTACTGTCTCAGCCCCCCAAGTTGCTGGGATGATGGGAGTGGGCCACCACACCTGGCTTCATTTAATTTCCATAACAACCCTGTTTTATTTAATTCTTGCAATGGTCAATTATAACTCTCCTTAAGTTTACAGATAAGTAAGCTGTAGCTTAGAGATGCTGTACAACTTGTGATGGTTCCAAGCTAGCTAGAAAACCCCCTTCTGGTCTGGTTTCTAATTATAACTTGAAATCCAGAATTAAGGTTGAACACAGGTATAAAGAAGTGGCAGTCCAGGGTTCAGTCCAAGAGTTAAAGACCTGAAGAAATCCCTAATTTCCAGGTGCTCTCCTCATTCTCAGTCTCCTCGTTCTACCACCCCAGGTGTACACAGATAACAGCAGATTTCAGTGCATAACTGCATGGTGAATTTCCTTTGCTCAATATTGTAAATTCATCAAGCAATGGGGAAATATTTTCAATTAGTGACTCTGAGTCTAGCGTAGGTGATGTTTGATCAGTCAGCAAACTCATGTCCCCTGGCATGAGAAAGTCAACTTTCTGTGACACTAGGTTTTCAGATGTGAGCCCAAACATAATGCCCCATATCTGCTTTCCTAGAGAAGACCAAACTCATGGTTCCAGAGCAGAAAGTCAGAGCACTAAAATGGATGCATTAGAATGAAGCTGGTTTCCATCACAAAGCTTCATTATAAATATTATGCTGGCTCTATAAGACACTCAATGTTTGGTTTCTGAACCTATTAATATATAATGAGGGTACGATGTAATTAATATCGTTTGTTTTGATTTTCTGTTAAATCCGCTTTAGTAATAAGAATTCAAGGTAATTATTCAGAAAGCCTTTTCAACAAATGTCAGTTTTCATTGATTAAAAATCAAGTCAGTGCTTCATTTGAAATGATATTTACAAGCATGCTTTAAGCAGAAATGAATAATTATCAGGTTATTGAACTGCAAGTTATCTGCAAAGAATTGTCTAGGTTTTTTTTTTTTTCCATTGTGCACTAGGGCTTGATCTCAAATAATAATAATACAATTAACCTGAGAGTATTGAGAGAAAGTAGGATGCTTTTTGCTTATAATTTTTCAATATAGTGTTAAAATGTTTTGTTTTCACCTCTGGTGCTAGGGATGAAACCCAGGGCTCCATGCATGCTGGACAAGCCTCTACCACTGAGCCACATTCCCAGCCCTTACTACAGTATCGATACCTTAACTTCCCTTTTCATTGGTTGTAGAGCCACTCAGAGCCAGGCATTGTTAGTTGGGGGTGACTGAAAGCTGTTTATCACATAGTGATTTAAAATTCTTCTGCTTCTGGTGGTGTGCTGCTACGAATGGTGGTTATGCCACGCCAGCTCAGGAGTTTTCTTCTCACTCTGAAATGCCTTTTGTTTCTATATATTTCTCTTTCATTCTTTTGCATAAAAGAATGGAAAAGTAGTCTGTCATCTGTTATTCACAGAACCGAGTTGTTCTGAAGGAAATGTGAATTCAGAGACATTTGTTTTTGCTGGGATGAGGGAAATGTGCACAACAACAGCCCCAACAAATTTAGACTACAGTGTATTCATATTTACAAATAGGCGTGCACACATAAATCAAGTCACCAAAACGAAGCACTGCATGGGTTTTAAAATAATGTTCTTGGGCTGGGGTTGTAGCTCAGTGGTAGAGTGCTCACCTTGCATGTGGAAGGAACTGGGTTCGATCCTCAGCACCACATTAAAAAATAAATAAAATAAAGGTATTGCGTTCTTCTACAACTAAAAAAATGTTTTAAAAATAATGTTCTTAGTGTGACTAACTCTTATTTAAAGACCTCCAACAATGTGGGATAAAATACCATAAATATGTCCTCTCTTCTTTACCTTCTCATTATCCTTTGTACAAACCACTCTTGTGGGTGCTTGCAATATGGTAAAAAATAAGTGTCCCAAAGAGCAAGACCCAATTATATGTATTTTACATTAAATCCAGGGAAATTAACATTAACAAGCCAGCACAGAAAGTTAGATGTTGAGAGGTGCTATTTAGGAAGATCAAGCAGGGAAGTGGATGGAGAGGAATGGGCAAGGGATTTTCATTATGATGGGGTTGTCAGGAAAACTTTCCTGAAAAGGTGATAGTTGAGAAAAAGCTTGAAGAGTATAAGCAAGTGAGTCATGTGAGAACCTGAGGGAAGAGTGTTATAGCCTCAGGAAACAGAATGCTCGAAGGTCCTGCTGGGGTCCATGACTGATTGTAGAAGCAGAACAAGGAGGCCAGTGTATCTGGTGCAGGATGAAATCAGAGATGAGTAGGGATGAAGGAAGATTTAATTGGGAAATCCTATAATGAAATTCCTAGTTTCTGACAGCCCATATCATAAGAGAGAATTGTTAAACAACTGATGGATAAGAGGCGGTTGATCTGCAGACAGCTTATCTTTCTGAGTCTTTCCCTATGCAATCACTAGAAACTAAGGCACTTGCCTGATGGCCACCAACATCTATCTTTCTGCATGTCTGGTTACTGGGACCCAATCAAAATTTAGCCTTGCCATGTCAACTAGGCCTGCATGGTTTGGCAGAATTTTAAAATTTTAAGATAAAGTTAACAGGAAGAAAAAATACAGAGATGGGAAGAATGTTGTAATAGAAATGTTTTGTATAGGTGTAAGGGTTAAATGTGGCAAAGTTTTTAGATGTGAGGCTTTCTTCTAAATTGAGATATTTGGGTAATTATTTTCCTATGAGAAAATTGGGCCAAATGTTTAAATACCATATTCCTGATTCTTGACCCTCATAATGTCCCATTTCATCTTGTGGTTTTCCTTGGACTCTACTTAAATGGCATGAGAAAGGCATGTAACATGTTTGGTGGAAGGACTAAATTAAGGCAGCTAGGTGGGGAGAGAGGGAGGGAATGGGGATATATTTGGTGTTATCATTGGCCAAGTCACATTGCTTCCTTTGGTCCTCATGTCTCTCTGAAGAAGGAAGAGAAGGTACACAGCAGTCTGAGCAATCTTTTGTGTGTTTCTGAGTCCCACACATGTCCATCAAAGGAGGCTTCTGGTAAGCAATAAAATGGGCAGTGTAAAGGAATTCAGATGTGGATCCACATATATGTTAGTGGTGGCTAAGGAAAATGACAATTCAAACATTTTGCTCATCTCATTAGAGAACACAGTTTCCAAGCCTCTTTCCAGATTGAGACCACCCCCAGTGTCAGGGAGGACTGCTTTCTTAGGTTACACATTATAGTCTGCCAGAAGTATAAATCCAAGACCAGAAAACATCTAAAGACCCAACCAGTAAATGATCAAAAAATTTGCAACTAGGGTGAATGAAAACCTGGAAAATGTGAAGACCCTTAGTAATTCTATGGCATCAGAAAATTAAATTTCTGTAACAACAAATTACGATATAATGAGGTCACATTCATAGAGTAAGAGACCCAGATGCCTCAATGATTTAATCTCTCTCTTCACGTAAGCTTGCATTGAATTTTAATGAGTATTTTGATTGATAACATATTTAGTTCAAAATAGGTCTTTGAAGACAGCTGTAAGAGTATTAACATTTTAAAGATGCTGTGATATAAATTCATTTCATTAAGTAGCTGATAAGAACAAAAAAAAAAAAGCGCAGGATATAAACCTGCTAGTGTCAGACATACTGTTGTGACCCACATATTCCTATTGAGAAAAGGGACAGTAATGTATCTTTATTGGGCTATTCTTTGAACACTATAGGAGCTCATTTTCCTTTCTGAAGAAAATGCCAAGTGACACCAATGAAACAGGTACAGTAAAAGCATTATGTTTAAGAGAAGAAAATTTCAAGTAAAAGCTGCCTAAATATAAAATAGCTTTGGTACCTCAGCTTGTGGTAAAATTACAATGGCTTTGACAGCCCGTGGATTATCTCAGTGAGACAAAAGACTGAGACCACTGCTTTCCAATAGTAATATAATGAAAGCTGTAAATGCAAGCTACACATGTATGTCTAAAATGTCTAGTAGCCATATTAAAATTGTGAAAGAAACCGGTGAATTAATGTGTGTTCACTTCATCTAACACATTATCATTTCAATGTGAAACCAATATAAACATTAATGAGACATTTTATGTATGTTTTACACTGAGTCTTGGAACCTCTGGTTCTTCTTCTGCCCCAAATAATGTAGAACAAGTCTAAGTCCTCATCCACATGACAGACCCTTTCACATTTGGTGAAAATCCTATTTCTCCCTAAATCTTCTTTTTGACATGATAAATATCCAAGTTCTAATATCTATTCTTTTTATTGACTCTTGGCACCTTCTTGCTCACTGTCCTCTGGACGTCTCTCATTTTATCAGACGGTATTTTAAAGTTGATTCTCAGAATTGGGACTGTCACTCCTTGTTCTAAATGTATGCTTCTGTTAGTGCAACAAGCTATTAGATAAAACTGATGGTTTACTAGGTGGCTCAGCAGACTCAATTAAAGGGTTCAGGATGAGACTGCCAAATTCTTCTGTCTGAAAATGCCTTAAAGCTAGGGGTGCTGATGAAGCTTTAGTTTCAAGGTTGTTTCTTACATTGGTCCCTTTAGGGTCCTGGAAGGATCTTAGCAATGTATTCATATGGTCACATAATTTCATAAGTTTTACAAAAGTACTGCTCTGATTTAATTTCTGCTTTCTTCCCCATGTTGGCAATATCTATGGACATTTGTGAAATTGAGCATAAGATTGACCTGAATTAGGAGTATGTTTAATTTGGATCCAGTGAGATAATTGTGCTGTTTGCATTCATTTATGTATGATTATTTCAAGCTGATCCAGGGCAGGAATGAGTTCCCAGAATCTTTTACTTTTTCCCTGGACCTGGTAACCAGCATTCATGCCCAATGGCAGGGTCAGTGGTTGTACATCACTATGATTATATCCTATGGGTCCCAGAAACAAAAGTGGGTTCATGGAAAGCTCTTTCCAGTCATCCCTATACAATTTTAGTAAATGATTTTGTTGTTATTGATAGTTAATTATAAGCACTCTCTTATCAAATTATCACAATGTATACATTTTTTTCCTTTTTGATGGACTTACATAAAATAAAATTCATCATGGGGGGCGGCTGGGGTTGTGGCTCAGTGGTAGAGTGCTTGCCTAGCCTGTGTTAGGTACTGGGTTCAATCCTCAGCACCACATAAAAATAAATATGTAAAATAAAAGTATTGTATCTATCTAAAACTAAAAAAAATCTTAAAAAACTTAGCAGACTTCCTGTATTTTAAAAATATATTTTAAATTTTTTGATTGACACATAGTAATTGTACATATCTATGGGGGAGAGTTTGGCATTTCACTATATAACTTCCTGTGTTTTTAGGAAACTTGTTAACAGTACTACAGTGAGTAGGTCTTTTCTAAGGAAACAGCTTGAACAAATATTTCTCCAAATTTGACAACAGTCCTAAAAATTTATGTGATATACTACATAATTTATGTGAAAACTACTTTAGAATTATATGTAATAGACAGTGCAATGAGTTGTGAAATAAAAGGAAATTTTAATCAGCTATATCATTAAAAGATTGAAATTTATTTCTATTCTCTTCAGAAAAATATTACAAAGTCAGTGTCATGCATAAGTCATTAAAGAGTATGTTGCAAAAAAAATGCAACAAACAGAAACTGCAGTAAAGTTGTACTACACAGTATGTCAGGTAGTAAATTAGTAAAAGTATTTTGCTGTTTTTCTGGATTTTGTGATGTTTGGGATACTTGCCAGATTTTGAAGGTCACATTTCTGATTTCTTTTTTCATTCTCATTAAGTAATTATATTTAATGATTACTTAATGAATAACAATTATTATTTAATGGATAGTGAGTCATTAATTTTGTGTTTGTAACTTTGTATTCTGGAAGAACCTCACTTTCCCTTATTTCTATAGGTTTCAGGTCCCATGAAATCTGCATCTGCCCTTGCCTCCGGCAATCCTGTTGGTAAAAAACTACCCAGCACTCAAAACCAAGATCAAAAGTCACTTCCATTATAATCTATTTCCTGAATCCCTAATCAGATGAAAACTACTTTAGAATTACATATTACTTTGTTTTCACCGTTTAGAACCATTATCAAAATGTGCCTTATTTTCTGTCTTGCAATTATCTGTATCATTATGTGTCTTCTTTATTGGAGGGAATGTAAGTTTTAGCAGAAAAGGGCTGATATAGAGGGCACTGGGACCTGGAAGCTAATGTGCCCAGACAAACCCAGGAGCACAGTTCAGGTAAGTGGTGATCT
The DNA here is from genome assembly GCF_047511675.1 of Marmota flaviventris. Taxonomy (NCBI): domain Eukaryota; kingdom Metazoa; phylum Chordata; class Mammalia; order Rodentia; family Sciuridae; genus Marmota; species Marmota flaviventris. The sequence continues at coordinate 67,272,076 of NC_092512.1, forward strand.
GCAGAGACTACCAATGCCAAAGGGGACTAAGAGGTAACCCGATTAGTTGGTGGATTACAGAAAAACTCAACTGATCTGGTAATAGCAGGAAGTCTAGCAGGTCATCATTACCAAGGCATTATTACATTAGATTGCCTTTGAAGAGCCAGGGGTAGGAATCAGTGTCCCAAAAGAGCAGTGTGCCAAAGCAGACATCAGGTTTAGAGAAATTGCAGCACAGGCAAGAATCTTAGAGCCTTAATCCTTGTACTTTAGATAAAGCCTGATTCCTATTAGAAGAGCTAAGAGTTACAGCCACAGCAGCAGGTGGGTGGGCTTGATGTCATCTATACCCGGTGTTCTGCCTAAGCAAAGAGAGGCTAAGAGCAGAGCCTGCCTGGGATGAGACTGCCTGATCCCAGGGGTTGAGGGGGCTGAGATGCTAGATGGATGGGGCCTTTCCTGAAGGCAGAGATGGTGGCTTCCCCCAACTCTTTCAATGTTCCTGAACAATGTTGAACATGTGTGGATAGATACTTGATATTTTTAAAGTTAAAAAATAGCCTGTAATCCTAGCAACTCAGGAGGCTGAGGCAGGAGGATTGCAAGTTCCAGGCCAGCCTCAGCAACTTAGCCAGATCCTGTCTCAAAATAAAAAGCAAGGACTGCAGATAGAGCTCAGTGGTACAGCTCCCCTGGGTTCAATCCCCCAAACAAACAAACAAACAAAAAAAAAAAGTAATGGCTTCTAGATACCTCCTATCCTCTGTTTACTCTGACTTGTCCTGTCTTTTCTAAAACATGGTCCTAGAAATCAAGGACTCTGGTGGGTGATAGTGGAAAATTTTGCTTTTGTTCATTTAGTTGCTGGCCTTTGTAAATGCTATATAAGATGTCCTTAGACTATTTTATAACAACTATGGATGTTGTTTGATTTAGGGCCATTAATTCCTAATAAATTTGTAGCCAACTAAAATTTTCTTTATTTTCTAGGTCTACTTTCAAATTTGTTTTCCCATTCTTGAACATGCAACTGTTTCCTTTAACCAAAATACAATGTATTGTTTATAAATATTAAATATTAACTTAAAGACTTGTTTGATCATTATAGAACATCAAAATAATTATGAATTATTTTTGTTATGTATCCCTTTTGATTTATGCTATGTAAAATGCTTTAAATTTTCTTTTGCACTCTGTATTATTTGAATTAACTTATATACATTTTCTGTACATGCATGCCTGTGTGTGTGCATTTTACACATATTTTTACACAAAGAATTTAGATCCATGCTCCTTTTCTGAATTTAACCAAGGCGTTAAATAAAATTTTGAGGAAAAATAAGACAAAGGACAGATTTCTCTTTTCTAAACTAACTAAATCATTTGCAAAACTTTGTTTTGAGAACTAAATAAAACAATATTTAAAGAATTTTTGGAACACAGAGTCCCTTAGTTAATGTTAATTATCTTTATAAATGTAACAGATTTTATTTTGATTTTTAATTTTCAAAACTTATTTGGAAATAATTTCAAATTCAGAAAATTTAAAATAGAAATAGTGCATAGATTCTAGTATATATCTATACATCAGCCAAATTACCTATCATTTATATTTTGTTCCATTTGATTATCACTTATGACAATTCTCTCTGCTTCTGTTACAATTTAATACTGACAGTTTCAGTAAAACTGATATTTATACAATTATTTTATTTAAGCCACTTCCCATGTTTCAGCTTTGTAAAGTTTCCCCATAATTTTTTTCTTCCATTAAAGGAGTCTGCTTAGAATCAGGTACAACTTGTAGTTAGATTGTTAGTTTCTTTAATCTGCTCTCATTGGGAAAAACTTCCACAAGTTTTATTTATTTTTTCAGATATTGCCATTTTGAAGACTTCAGCATCCCTTCCTCCATTTTAATATAACTTTCTTCATTTAAGGATGTTTTTGGTGTTTCCTTATGATTAGAATCAGGTTATGTGTTCCAGGTTGGAACAGAAGTGTCCTTCTTACTTATTACTTTTGGTGGTAGATGATGTCCATCTTTCCCTCATTGGTGACATTAATTTTGATCACTGGGTGAAAGGGTCCAGTTGATCACTGTATAATTACTATTTTTCTCTCTCTTGCAATTACTAGATATCTGGAGGGAGACACTACACTGTAAGATTATACAAGTATTCTTCATAATCTTCATAAAAATGATTACTTACATGGAATACTCATTGGAAATTCTTGCTTGACACAATCTTTACTCTGATGATGCTAACTTGTTGTTGTTGCTTCATATACATCTCCTGCCACTATTACTTGTTGGCTTTTGGGGTCCTACTGTGATCAAGGAGTCCTCCTCCTTCTTTATTAGTTAGTTAATTAATTAAGTTGTTTGTTATCAATAGATACATGTATTCCTCTGTTTTAAATGATCTATAATTAGTTACAGTCCTTAATTACTTTGGTATTTAAATTGTTGAGATTTGTCCAGTGAGAACTCTATATCTTGTGGCTTACACTCATCATTTTACTTATTTTGGGGTATAACAGTTTTATTTTGTGCCTACTCTACCATGGTCCTAGTGCCAGATGTTTTTCATATTATAGACCAAGATGTTATTGATTTATGATAGTATTATCACTTTTCTAAATTAATTATTTCTGTAATCTTTTCTTTTTTCCTTTTTGAAAATCAGAATATCTTCTTAAGTCTTCTGTAATTTCTTCATAGTACTGTCTGTAAAAGAGATTATATTTACAGTACCTTTTATTATTTTAATGCATATTGTATTTAGACTCAGAGGCATGAATTAATTTTGTTTTGGGATACCCTTTATTAGTTCCTTTAAAAAATGTTTAATGTTGGGCTGGGGATGTGGCTCAAGCAGTAGCGCGCTCGCCTGGCATGCGTGCAGCCCGGGTTCGATCCTCAGCACCACATACAAACAAAGATGTTGTGTCCGCCAAAAACTAAAAAATATATATTGAAAAAATTCTCTCTGTCTCTCTCTCTCTCATCTCTCTCTTTAAAAAAAATGTTTAATGTCTTCATTATGGAGTTTTATGTCTTTTATCTTTTGAATGTATTATGTTTAATAATGAGAGTAGAAACAAAATATAATAGGATTTGGTTAGTTAGGAAAGTGTTACATTTTACTTATTTGGGAATCTCAAGTTTCCTATTGTTTTGTTTTTTAATTTCATTACAATGTATTCAGAGAATTGTTTTCTGTGATTTCAGTTCTTTTAAATATATTTAAAGTTAGTTTGGAAAAACTTCCATATACAGTTGAGATTTATGTATATTTTGATGATATTTGGTGGAACATTCTATAGATGTCTATTAAGTATAATGAGTTTAAGTTTTGTTCAAGTCTAATTTCATTCCCAATCTTCTGTGTAGTTATTCTAACCATTATTGAATGTGGGGTAGTAAAATATTCTGTTATTATTGTATATCTATCTGTTTTTCTCTTCAATTCTGTTAGTTGTTGCTTCATATATTTTTTGAAGGGGTCTGTTAAGTGCATATACATTTATAATTATTAGTTTTTCTTGATAAGTTAATCCTTTTATCATTATATGATGTCCTGTGTCTCTAACAATAATTTTTGTGTTAAAATATATTTTATCTGCATTTAATATAGTCACTCCAACTCTCTTTTGGTTTACTGTTTGCATGATGTATTTTTTACCATTTTTTTCACTTTCAAACTATTTTGGTTTTTGAATCAAGTCTGTTTGTTATAAATAGCTTTTGGTAGGATTTTGTTGTTTTTATCCATATTGCCAATCTCTGCTTTTTAAATGGAGACTTTATTTCAATTTAATTTAAAATGCTTACTGATGAGGAAGAAACTTACAGCTGCTATTTTGCTATTTATATTCTAAATATCACATATCTTTTTTTGTTCCTTGATTCTTCATTACTATCCACTTTTAGGTTAAGTAGAGAAGTTTTAGTCTATATAGTTTACAATTTGAATCTCCTTTTCCTTTTTTAAAAAACTATCTTTACATAGTTTTGATGTGTTTTTTAACTGGTTCTCTTGGGAATTATAATTACTATCTTAATTTATATCATTGTTGTAGAGATTAATACCATTTTGATTTCAATAGGATACAAAAGTTTGCTCTTACATAGGTTTGTTCCTCTTCCTTTTTGTTGTTAATATGACATATTTCATCTTCATACTAAGGTATGCTTATCTACACAGGTTTATGGTTAATGTTTTATGTAGTTGTCATTTAAGTCATATGGAAGTAAAATAGTGTTGCAAATTATACATTGACACTTATTCATGTTTATCTATTTAGTAAGCACTATTGATGCTCTGTATTTCTTCATGTGAATTTGACTTCAGCCTCTTTTCATAGCACCCTGAAGAACTACCTTTAGTGTTTCCTACAGGGCAGATCTACTAGCACTGAATTTCTTTCAGTTTTTATTTATCTGGAAACTTCTAAATTTTTCCTTTAGAAGGACACTTTTGCTAGACATAAAATTATTGGTAGACAGACTTTTCCTTTCAGCACTTTGAACATATCCCTATTGTCCTCAGGCCTCTGTGGTTTCTGATGAGATAATAGAGAAGAATCTATTGGAGATTCTTGAAAGCAATGAATCACTTCTCTCTTATTGTTTTCAAGATTCTTGTCTTTTCTTTCCCACAGTTTGATTATGATGTGTCAAGGTATGTGTTTATCCTCCTAGAAATTTGTTGAGCTTTGTGGGCATACAGACTTATGTTTTACCTTAAGATTGGTAAATCTTACATCTAGGTCTATGAGATGCCTTGATTTAACTTTTGTAAAGAGTCCATGTCCTGTATCCAGTAGGTAAGTTCACTTGTCCAAATGCACCAGCACCATGATTTTTTTCTTTTTTCCATGATTCATCTTTATTCCTTTGTCTAAGATTTATTGATGATATTTATGTGGGTCAGTCTCTGGACCAATTATATCTGTTGCTTTGTTCTCTTTGTCTATTCCTTTGCATAGTGGCATTGGCCACAATGTTGATTATAGTAGCTTTAGAGTAAGTCTTGAAATCAGATAGTGTTAGTACTCCAACTTTTTTCTTCTCATTCAAAATTAAGTTGACAATTATAGAATTTTACCTCTTCATATAAACTATAGAATAAGTTTGTTGATATACATGAAATAAATTGCTGAGATTTTAAATGGGATTTCATTGCATATATAGTTTGGAAGAGGAAGAATCAACATTTTGATGATATGCAATCTTATCCATGAACATGGAATAGCTCTGCATTTATTTAGCTCCTCTTTAATTTTTACTGGAGAAATTTTCTAGTTTTTTCTCCATATATAGCTTTGTATTTAAGTATTTTATTGTTGTGGCCTGTCACTATAAATGACAATGTGTTTTTAATTTAAAATTGTACTTGCGCATTTATGAGATATAGAAAAGCAGTTGATTTTGTATACTAACCTGCCTCCTGAAATCTTGCTATAATTTCTTATTAGTTCTAGGAATAATGTAGTTTTATTTTATATTTTCTGATTGCTAATGATGTTGAACAATTTTTATATACTGTTTTATAAAAATCTCTGTTGTAGTTTTCCTATTTTCAATTTTCTTGCCTCTTATTAAAATTTTGATTCATAGGAATGCTATGTATATTCTAGTTAGGATCCCTTTGATGTATTTATTGCAAATATTTTCTATTGCATGGTTCTTTATTGTTTTATACTGTTTATATTTTCTTGTTGAATATAGTTTTAAATATAAAAAAGTAAAATTTGTCATTATTTTTTGATTTTTAAAATATCCTGTATAAGAAACATTTCCTTAAGCTAACATGTTACCTTTCATGTTTAGGATTACTAATCTGGAATTGATTTTTTTTTTTTTTTTTTTTTGAGATTGAGGTAGGGCCCAACTTTATTTTCCCCCACATGAATATAAAATTGACCTGGCATCATTTATTAAAAACACAACACTTTTTTCCATGCACTGCTGCAAAATCATAAATAAATTGACTATAAATCAGAGGATATGGATTCAAATTCTCTATTTTTTAATCAATGTTTTTTCCTATCTTTGTGCCATTCACACAAAGGATTTAGTTGCTACCGATCTATAATGATTTTGATATATGATAATGTAAGCCCTCCAAATTTATGTTCAATATCATTTTATTATAGTGAACACTTTTTATTTTCATGAAGAATTTGAATTAGTTTGTTACATTTCACTCAAGATTCTTCTGGTGTTTTCAGTGGGACTGTATGACATCTATTGATTAATTTGAGGAAACTGACTTTTCTATCGTAATAGTCTTTTAATCTGTGCATATTCCTCCATTAGTTAGATCTTTAATTTATCTCAGTAACTTATAGTTTCCTGTGTGGATGTTTATAAATCTTTTATTAAACTTGTTGCTAGTTCTTGAAGTTTTACTGCTAATTTAAGTGATATCTCTTTTTTTTCCTCTTTGAACAAAGATACTTTGTTGTTCATGTTTTTCTAGAAAGGAATGAAGTTAATGTTTTTTTTTTTTTAATTTTGTTATAATTAGTTATACATGACAGTAGAATGCATTTTGACACATCATACATAAATGAAGTACAACTTCTCATTTCTCTGGTTGTCCATGATGTAGAATCACACCTATCTTGTGATCATATATGTACATAGAGAAACAATCTCCTATTCATTCTACAGTCCTTTCTATCCCCATTATCCACACTCCTCTTCCCCTCCCTTCAGTCCCCTCTGCCTAATTCAAAATAACCTGTATTCTTCCCTAGTCACCCCACCTATTGTGAATTAACATCTGCATATCAGAGAAAACCTTAGCCTTTGGTTTTCCAGGATTGATGTCACTTTTAAAGTTTTATTTTCTATGATGATTATTTAGAAAAACAATTGATTTTTGCATAATTAAACTTATATCAAGTGAACTTATTAAATTTGATACTTACTAATTGTTATAATTTTTGTATATTATTTTATGTTTTCTAAACATTGTAATTTGTCTTTGAACAATTATATTTTTATTAATCTTTTAAATTCTTATGCTTTTCCTTCTTGCATTATTAGATTAGTTTATTCCTCCAGAACATTTTTTTAACTTAAATGTTAGAACATATTGTTAGATATGCTTTCTTTTCTAGGAAGTAATTTACCGGCAGCCCTGCCTGGCCTAAGTGGACAGGATATGTCACATTCCTCAGCAAACTACCTGTTAACTGCAGGAGAAATATAGGCCCAAGATAATGTCCATGGAAGGAACCCAGGAGATTTTTGTGACCAGATCATGAAACTCTGGGAGATAAGGATATTTCATACTAATCATAAAATCTGTAAGAATGTATGGTTAAGAATCCAATTAAAATGGGTCAACATGGGCCAATGTGACCTAAAGTTGCCATGACAATGGGGACTTGAATGTCTGGTCTGATGTCACTCTGCTGTCAGTCAAAAGTCAAGACGTGGACCTGATTTAAGAGTCTCTGGAAATTTCTCTGGGATCCCCGATAAAACTGGAGTGCAGGAAAGGTACATTGTCCCTCTCCTGTCTGAGAGGACCCACTCTCTCACTCTTGAGTGTCCTCTTTCCCTCACCTATCCCTTCAATAAACTCATTCCTATTACTTTGAGTGAAGAGTCTAAAACCTTTCTGACTTGATCATAAGAATCAGTGTTTGAAGAGGGGGTGTTTGAGCTGCCTCAGTTTCTTGGAAGTCTCCAGCTCTGTAACAATATTATTATCTCATTTTTGATTGCATAAAGAAACCTTTCAATATGTGATATTTATTATGATCTTTGCTTTTTTGGAAATGTAGTTTTCATATAATATTTCAAGTTGTTAATTCTTTTGATATTTTAAAATTTATATAATTATTTTTTTTTCAATTTTTAATGCATATTTTCAGATTGTATGGTTTTCCTTCTTTATTCTGTTGAGATGGTGTTATCTTGTGATTTATTCTAAAGTTGAACCAACCTTGCATTTTTGTTATAAGCCTCATTTTGTCATGATATAATTATTGTTTTTATATATTGCTCTAATTATTTTTTTTTATTTTTTATGTTTTGCTAATGTGTTTTACACACATGTGTTCATAACAGCTTAGTCTATGATATTCCTCTTTTCTAGAATTTTTGACAGGTTATAGTCTCATTCTGGTCTGATAAAAATAGTGGATAGTGTTTACTCATTTATTTTCCTGATAAATGTAAATGTGATACTTTTTTCCCCTTGGATGTTGAAGACATCTAAGCCTTCTAAACTTGAAGGGTTATTTTTGTTGATGTTTCTTTTCATGTTTGGTAGAAAGGATTCAAATTACTGACTTTATTTTTTACAATAAGAATAGTACTATTCAGGTTTTCTCACTTTTTTTGCTGACAATTTTAATTAGCTGTGGTTTTTGAGAATTTATCTGCTTCTTTTATTCTTTTTCATGTGGTTATCTTAAAGTGTTTTAATTCTTCCAAAGTTTTTGATAATTTTCTTGCTGTATTTTATTATTGATTTCTAGCTTTAAAATTATTTTGCATTTTCTAGTTTATTAATAGAAATCCTGAATGTATTCTGATTACAACTCCTTTTATGATTAGAAAACATCCTCTATTTAATTTCAGTTCTTTAAATTTTTTTTCTAAAATCCCCCACTTTTCTGAGCATCAGACTTTATACGCACACACACACACACACACACACACACAATTTTGGAAAATAAAGAGGGATAGAGCACAGATTGTATAACTTACTTGTCTATGTTGCAATCTTAGGAACAACAATCTTTAGGAAAAAGAAGAGGACCCAATGAAGTAGACAAAGGTCAGATGGAATACAATGTTTCTCATTTCCAAAAAGCTAAGGGACTTAGATTTCAAAAACACAGCATAAACCTTTGCCCAAATGGATAAATATTAGCTAGTATAATCACTCTCTCCCATGATAATGAGATGCAAATAAATGCCATAGCTGAGGCATCAATTCCGATTCTTATGAATCATACCTTGGATGATTGCTCCCCAAACTGTTAAAATCTTAATAGGTTGGGTGTTGGAGTGCAGGGAATAAATGAATGGAAACCAGTTCTCTCTTCAAAAGAAAAAGGTAAGTTAAGAAAGAAGCAAACAAACTGCTTAGGAAGGAAGCAAATATAAATCTTGGCTTAAAGAAGAAAATTTAAGACCAAACTGTAGAAAGAGTTTTTGGAGCATATAAGAGCAGGAAACAGGCAAGGAAAAAGAAAGTTCTAGTTTTCATGAAAGACCAAAGTGAACTTTTTCTTAGGCTAAAGGCTTTAATAAGCTTTCCCCAAGGTCTAGAAACTCACACATTTCCCAGTTTGAAGTCATTAGCATATCACAGACTTGCCCCTTTTCTAGTCTGTTGAATTGTGATAACATTTCAATAGTAGAAGTGGGAACCTGACCTGCTGTTTTTCACTTCTTGCCTCATTTACATACTTGAGGGCTCAGGAAATAAATTTAAGAAGCACATGGCCTTTTAATTTCCTTTTCCAAATTTACAACATTTTCTGGTATCTTAGGTACACTTTCTTGGAGAAATTGCATTGGGATGTTTATATATGACAAATGCAGAGAATATGTCTAATGTTTTCTTTATAAATACTAACTTCTGTTCCACTAGATTTCCGCTCTAGGGGTTTATTACATTTTAGGAGACAGAATTTGACCTGAAGTGAGCTATTTAACGACAGATCTCTGGTATTTTATGAAGGATATATGCGATTTTTCATTGTCTTTTTTGGAGAGAATGATTCATTTCCATACTCATGCCCTGGTTCTGCTAAGAGGCTTGATGAGTTTTTATAAGAAAGTTTGGTAGAAGATGAGCATCATCCCCTCTTTGAAGTTAAGATTCTAGAGGACAGGAGAAGCTACTCTTCTTGGAAAAACTTTGAGGCTGAGTGCTAGGGTACCATATATAGTTGGGAAGGCTAGGAGGCAAGAGAATCGAGGTAGAAAGATAAGGAGAGGAAGTTGTGATAAGACTCATACCCACTCTGAAAATGTTTTGAAAACTTGTGAAGTACTTAGAATGAGTAAATTTTTTGTTGTTGTCATTGTTGAAACTGAGGAAAGAATTGAACTACATGGATGAGAGATATATGGAAGAAAATAAAGCAGACCATAAGAATGATGAAAGTGGACGTTCTACCACAATCCCTGGAGATTTGACAGGAATTGTGGGGACAAGTAAACTTCTAGCAGTTGAGGAAAGGGGTAAAGTCAAATACAAGTAGGTTTCAGTTTTTGAGAGGCAAGGGCTTTATCTGACATCTCTATTACATTTATGTGGCATCTTTTCTTCCCCATTTCTCTTATCTCTTCACCATCCCCTTCATCATCTTCAAAAATGTAGAAGAAAGACTCCAGGACTTTAAAGTTCATAAGATACAAGTTGTTTTGAGAAAAATTCAAAACAGGAAGAAATATTAAACTTGAAATTTTTGAAAAATTTGGTAAAAATAGATAGCAAACACTGGATGGAGGGGATTTCCTGTAATGTCCAACGTGTGTACCATATAGAACCTGATATAGTCATCTCTATGTGCAATAATTGAAATTAACTGACCTTAGGCCATTTCATTTTCACTTACATATACATTGAAAAATGTATATCAGAAATTACTTCTGGTGGGGAATTCATATGCCGATAGCCAAATACATCATTCTGTAAGGTATAAAATATGAAAACAATATTTGTGATAATAGCAGTCTTATTGATCTGAAAATAATGCATTTCCAAATACTTTTATTTATTACTTATACTTATTCAGTTCTTTCTCGGAGTTATATACTTTCGTGTGATATCTGTATGCATGCCTTGTAAATTCTGTTATGTGTATAGGTATGTGTGTATTTTCAAGTTAGTCACTTACTGTTTACTTTGATACTAAGACTTGTTTTTGAATTCATTAGTAATCCTGTTCATCAAAAAATCATCTACAGATACAGTGAACACATTCTAAGTTTTAGTTAGCCAAATCGTACTAACAGCAGGAGCCTTATAGTGGACAACTCTTTGCATCTGTGGAGATCACCAATGGCCTTTCAATTAAGAAATTTAGTAATTTCTTTTCCAATTGATCTATCACATTTGATATGCATGATTAATTTCATAAAACACTCTTTTCCCTTAAATTTTCAGATTCTACTCTTCTGACTCTTTCCCAACTCTTCTCATTGCCCTGTCTCTGTCACTACTACCAGCCCCCATCTCTACGCCCCTACTATGTCAAGGCTTCTAGAATTTTAACTTTGGTCTTGTGTTTCCATGCATACTCTGTCTTAGCCACCTTACACATTCTTATGGCTTTAACAACTATTTTAATCTGACAATTCCTACATCTGTATTTTTGGCTGCGCTTTGTTCTCTGAACTCCAGACTCATATTTCCAGTTGCCTACTAGAGATCTATAATCAGATGATCTGCAGTACCCTCTAGCTGACAAATTCACTAATGAATCCACTGTTTCCTGAAACTCCAATTTGAACTCCTTTCACGCACAGCACTTTATTTTATGTCTTGATATCATGACCAACCCAAGATAGGTTGAGTACCATGAGAGTGGAAGAATAATACATCCTTGTCTACTGATTGGGTTTGATCAATGAAAGGCAGGCAGGCTATAAATGGGTAGAGGAGAGACACAGTTGGGTTGGGTTGCCCTGCTGCTTCTGTGTTTTGGAACATCCACAGCAGTGTCTGTGCCAAGGGTGCTCTCTTCCGTAGTGCCAACTCTCAACTCTGGGAAAAACATTTCCTCTTCTTATTGCATGAAATCTAGGGAATGATTTCCTGCTGTTTCTGTAATTTCGTTGAATTTTTCTCCTGCTACTATATATAGTATCTTCAGTAAGTTCTCTGAATTTACTGCCAAGTGTTTTTTTTTTTTTTTTGGAGGTTGGGCAGGACCTTTGACTGATACGATGATTTTGGTGTCTCCCACTTTCAAAACTGAGCAGGCCCCTCTGGCTTCTATAACTCACATTGCCTTTTATAAGAATTCTGTTCTCTAGCCTCAACACATTGAGATTCAACAGTGATTTTATTCCCTTATTAAAACCCTAACTTGACTTCTTTAACTCCATGAAGGGATTCAGGCATTTTAATATTTATAAACCTTTAACTAAGAAAGGTGCTTAGAATTTAAATCATTATCTCTGTAAGCTCCACCCAAGTGCCTATCCTATTTCTTTCACCCATGTAATTCATTGTTTACAAATTCCATGAGGTCAGGAACTTGTTCTGCCTTCTTGTTTGTTCTATTTCCAGAGCCTGAAATGTATGCATTACATTGTAGGCACTAGATAGGTGTTTATTAAATGAATGAATGAATCAATTAGTGAGTAAACGAAACTCCCAAATATAACTTTGGCTTCCACATAGTACGCGTTTTAGTTCTGTGTTGGCATGGTAAACTACTTGTAAGATGGCTGTACCACTGCCTCTTATCCCCTGTGCATGCCTTTCTGCCAGGTGACGCTGCCAGTTTTCCCACCATAAAGTGGTTTTTATCTTCCCCTTCTGAACCTGGGTGTGATACTTTGAATCTGGATAGTACTAAAGATGCCACTGAGAGGTGGAAACCTCAGAAGGTGAGGCCTAGTTGCAAGATATGATGTTGTGTGAGGGAAGGCTATGAAAAGTCTTTCAGTTTCTCTCTGAGTAGTATGTAGGAAGTCTGTCTAGTCAACTGGGGATGAGAGGCCATGTGGAAGAGGTTGGAGGAACTCCAGACAATAGCCAGCACCTACTGGCAGACCTGTGACTAAAGCTAGGGACTTGCAGCCTCCCAGCTATTTTATTTTAAGAGAGCCATAAGTGCACATGCAGGTGAAGGCTTGGACAGAGCTCCCCTGCCCACCAGCAGAATCACATGACACACAAATGGTTGATTTTTGGGGTGCATGACTTAAAAGATGTCATGATTTTACAGGTGAAAAAGTTGATTTCTTTTCCCTGGAAGAGTTTATAATCTCCTGGGAGAGATGAGTCACATGCACTAATAATTCCTTGCTTCAGTTTGAATAGATTATGGCTATAGTTGTAAAATCTTTCTCTTGAAGTTGTGAATAATTCTTGGTAGTTAGGAAAGGGACATCTAACAAAAATAAAGTGAAGACCGAAAGACCTTGGAAAAAATCACTTTTGGCCTAATATACATGAAATATTGGAAACAGGGAGAGATACACATACATAAAGTTGGGAAATTGGAGTCATTTATTTTATGAATTATATGGGAAGGGAGTAAGAATTTAGTACTGTTTTACCATCTCGGCTTTTCTCCATGGATGCGTGTAGGAAGAATATATTGACATTGGGTTCTAAACAGATATAACATATATTTCATATATAGGCTCTGACAGACTCAATTCAGAATGAAGAGCAATCTTTCAGATACTTTTCATTGCATTTATATGATAAACTCCATTTGGTGGGCGAATATCACTGTAAGCCTCGGCATTCATATGCTAATGTTATAAGTTGGAGTTGTCAAGAGAATTATGCACAGGCTTGAGTACATGTGTGTGTGAGTGAGTGATATTTGTGTTTGCCAAAGCAGCATGTGCTCCTGAAGGGAGAGTGCGTCTTATCTTACTCGCTGTCTGGTCTCAGTTTCTCTCTGTAATGTGCCAGGAAGAAAATGTCTTTATCACTGAATATTTGGTGATGCACAGATTCCAGGATGCCCTCCAGTGGTATGAGACATCTGTGTGAGTGTGTGTGTGTGTGTGTGTATTTGCGCACATACACATCCATGGGCTTGGATGTGTGTGTATACATATTTATTAGAATTATGAGATTAGGATTCTTTGTGCTTTTTTGTACTCTTTATCATTTCATGGGATATCTGCTAACATTCTTTCAGAATTTGGAACTTTTTGGTGTAATGATATTTATGAGACAACATTCCACATTTCAGACCAAAGAAAAATATTCTGTGATTTCATTCTTAACACTTACGTTGATCCTATGTTTCCATTAGAGACAAGAACTCCATTTAATGGGATAGCCTCAGTAGAAAGCCTTTTTTAATGCCATACATTTTAATATCATTATAACAATTTAAAGAAAAAGCCAGAAGGGTGGGTTTAAACATGATTAGATGATAAAATTTGAGCAGTGAGATAGAGGACAGAGTGGACCAGAGAAGGTCACGTTAGGCCAGGGGTGCTCCACTGAAGTCTTTGTCAAGATTGCCTAAGCAGTCGGATGTCACTGATTATAAATTGAGAGCTAATGTGTTCATTTTTTGAAAGGTTCGCTCAGGCAGAATGTGGAAAGACCTGTCCACATGGAACACCAAGACAAACGAAGCATTTTAACCACTGTCAAATATTTCTAAGCAAGTTCTTCAATAACTAAAACATGGGACAGTGTTTCTCAAAGTGTGGTTTTAGATTCATCTGCATCAGAATTTTCAGGGGATGCTTATGAAGAAGCTAGTTTATATCTACCACGTTCATATTTTTTAGACTGGTAATATTTCATTCTGACTTTGTTCAAGTTGCCCTCTTTGTCCAGAACATTCTCCCATATTTCTTCTTCCCCTATTTGTTTGAACATGTACCTGCTTTTCATCGGAACCCAGTTATAACATGGTTTCCCTGAGCAAGGCAATCCTGAGTCTATGTAGAATTGTTCACTCTCTCCATTGTACCCTTACCATTTCCTTTAATCATTTCTATACAGAATCTGTAGTGGCACATTAATGCACTTCTTTGGGTTTATTTTCTTCCCACTAGATTTTTAAAGGAGAGTGATAATGACGTATGTCTTTGTTTTTCCTATGCCTACCACAGTAGCTTATGTGCAGTATAAACGTTGTTGATTGAATATTATGACTAAATGAAAGTGTCTTGATCTTCACCACATTTCTAGTTTTTTCTTGGCTAGTTGTATTTAAGTGTTGACAAGTGTTTATTGGATGTTTATTTTGTGTCTAATTCTATTATGGAAGATGTTTTCTAGTTGAGACAATGTAATGCATCCAGTTCAACCTATGTTGTGGTGTATACTATGATGCTGTGAACAGTTCTTAATAAGCATTAGTGATTGACATCTTAGATGGCTAGGTGAAGAATTTGGATTTTGAAGATCTTAATGATTCAGTAAAATTTGAAAATATGAGAAGAGACCATTGTCATTCATAATCAGTGTTCAAGTAGGAATATATATGGAAAGAATCAAGTTCATAATAAGAATTGGGGGCAAAAAAGTATTAAGACCTTAAAAAAGGGATAATGTGTAAGTGTAGAACACTAGGCAATTTTAAAAAATAATTGAAATTGCTGACAATATATATAAAAGTAATTCCACTGTACAAAATGGGAAAAATACGTTGGAAATAGGAAGATGCCAAAAGAGCAAATGAAAAATTTCAAAACCATGGATTTTCTGGATGGCTCCAGTTATCTTATCTAAAGAAGGATGCTCTCCAAGACATGACATGTGGACACAGAGGACAAGGCCTGTGCCCAGTTTAGCCTTTCATATGCTTATGATTCAAAATGGATCTGGGACCTGTAGCCCTGCTCCACTTTAGGTGGGGGCCTGTCCTTCAGGTTACACCATAGCATCTAGTACCAAGGTTTTCTCCAGCAGAACAGCTCTATGATGAACTATGTCTTCATGATGAGGAGTGGGAGTAGTCTATCTTGCAATGCAAAAGGCCTCACTAGCCACATTGGGAACAATTCCAAAGGTACAGAGTGATGCCTAATCTAGGCCCTGATTGCAGATATTCAGACATGGCCAAACTTCTTTTCAGCCTGAGTTTCCTGAAAAATATGGTGCTATTATTACTCGTATTTATAATTCAGTGTCTGTTGAACAGAATTTGGAGATAGCCTTCTGTTGAGCTTTCCTGATGAGAATTTTGATTCCATAAATGAGCCAGGAATGAGCTATATTACTTTTTCCTTAGCAAACTCATCTAAAATTTTATTTTTTCCAGGCTTTTATTGATACAACAATATCATTATGTAAAGCAGTCTGGATGGGAGCTTCTGCCCATGTGTTTCCAAAGAGAAGATATGAAGTCATTAGGTACCAAAAGGCCAGACGTTTTGTTTAGGGGGAAAAAAATGTGGAAGCAGATGTGCTTACCTGGTCAATGTTCCAAATCCAAAGAAAACCGAATGGCATATGACTAAGACATCACAACAAAAATGGCATACATAAACTTGGAGTGAGAAGCAGTGAGCAAACATGGCGTATGGTTTATGAATTATGGGACTAGATAAATGAGAACTAAATCGTCAGGACAACTTGAGAGATTTCTACCTCATGCAAGTTCCCAAAGATTCATTACATTTCGCTTCTCTGTGATGTATGGCTCCATAAATTTTGGGCAAAGACAAGGGAAGAAAGGCCCACACCAACAGAGTTTTGTGCCTACCTTAAAGAGTGCTGATTCTTTAAGTTTTAACTGAGAAGCTGTCATATATCTTTTAGATTAGGAAGAAGATTTTTGCAGAATTGTCACATACAGTTTGGGGAGGTGAGTATTCACCCTGATGCCACACCATTTGCAGCAGGGACTCCCTCCAGATGACCTTACTTAATATTCATCCTTCTCTGAAACTGGAATTTGGCTGACAAAGTACCTGAATTACTACACCTTTTTATTTGCACAAAGAATGAAAATTTATGGAATAGGAAGTGATAAATCAAAGAGATGGGAATGAATAAGAAATGGCTCTCTTAACTTTTGTTATTTGTTGATGCACCAGCAAAAAAATAAACAGCCTGGAAAAGTGAAGACAGTAAAATACTTTTGAGTTCCTCCTAAAAATGCATGATATAAATGCAATGCATTATATTCATTTATGCTCCTAGAAGGCGCATTTTTTTTTTTTTTGAGTGCTCAAAAGAAAGGATGATTTGATACATGGGCAAAGAGCGCTAAAAGAAATTTTTAAAACATTTGCCACTGGAACATCATTTCAAACCTGTCAGAAATGTGGGCAGGAAATAGAACAACTTCTGCCTTGACAATGTTTTTGGGAAAATGGGCCAGCTAAACAACTATGATTTGAAGGCAGTAAGGAGCAAAATGCTCAGAAACACAATTTTATTTCCTTTTACAAATTCTTCCCCCCGAGTTTTTAGTCACTCACAAAACAGATGTCATTTCTGAAAATGCAGAATTGCAAAACACAAAAAAATCAGCATCCTTCAAGAAGACTGTTGTGCTTTCTTCTTATTTGCTGGTAGAAAACATGTGTGTCTTGAATATCAATTATCTTTTCAGTTCAGTATTTTCTTGGGAGAACAAAAACTTTCTGGGACAGCTGCAGTGCAAACACAAAATGGTATCACAGAAGAGCAACTAGCACCTTGGAACCAGCTGTTTATATTATTTTGTCATCTTCTCTTTAACCCTCTGAGTCCTGCATGGGATTGGAGAATAATCTTAATTATGCTTAGTTCTGAGTGTGTGTGTGTGTGTGCCTGTGTGTGTGTACATGTAGTTAAAGCTTCCTCAGTGTACATTGAGGGCTATGAAAACAGGAAGACATGGGCTATAGTTCCAGCACTGCCACTTATTTTCACGTGATACTGGTATATTTATTTAACTTGTCAAAGCATCATTTTTCCTCATCCATAAAGTACCTATAATAATATTTTCCACATAGGGTTGTTATGAAATTAATATGATGCATGCTGAAGTACTCAACGGACCATGTGGCACACGACAGGTGCTCAATGGATATTAGTTTTGTGCGGTTGCAATCTATTTAAGGTCAAGGTCTCATTCTTGAGCCTCTCTCTAGCTTCTTAGTTTGGTGATAGGTTTAAAAATACTTTAATAGTCACATGATAGTTCCTCTACCACATTCTACAATTATCTGAGTACCTACTGCATGTGAGCAGTTTCATTGTGCTATGATAATTTTCCAATAAATGTGTATAATTTTAGATAAGAAACTGTCATGCAAAGAAGCTTAAGAAACTGCTCAGGTTCAAGGAAATTCGTGGTAGAACTGGTTTTCAAGTGCCAGTCTTTAAGTACCAAGTTCAGCATTCTTTCCAGACAGACTCCCTGAAATAAAACACAACAAAACAAAAATTCCAATAATAAGAACAACAACACAACACTAAACAAATAGGATTGAGAATATGTTAGTGAGTGTACCACATTATACACGGCACAGAAGAGTAAGTCTGTAAAACTAGAGAAAGCCAGGCATCCTCAGGGCTGTGATTTAATCTAGAAAGCGTGTAGATATGAATGTTCAAATGGGAGATTTACTGTGATCTGGGGGTATGGAGCCAAAGATCGCTTCCCATTGAAATTATAATTTCATCTTTCCAAGCTGCAGAAAGTGCATTTGTTATAATTTATGTTACTTTGGGGCAGGCGCATCCGTACCTTTGGTGGTCTGTGGAGTTCTGCTAACTTTCAGAAAAGAAAATTTAAAGGAAGCCTTATAACACAGGCTACACCTTTATTGACAGTTGCTAGGAACTGCAGACTTTCCTAAGAAAAGCAATTTCTATGTAAAAGACTTGATTTCATCTCCATTAGCTCCATGTAAAAAAAAATGAAGTCAAAAGTAGAAAAGGAAGACATTGTAGTTTCCTTAGTGTGAATGGAATTTTGATCAAAAAAGATTCCTTTCTCACAACTCAAAACAAAACCAAAGAGGGAAGAATAGGCAAAAATAAACAACGTGTGCATTTTCCAGAAGGAAGAGCTCTTCCATATGAGATACCGAATCCAGGGACAAGGACAGTAGGACATTCCTCTCAATGTCTATCTTTTCAGGAGATCTTTCCTCCTTCCTTTCATCCCTTCCTTCCTCCCTTTCTTCCTTCCTAAATAAGAGCAGCTTAATTTGAAGCAGAAATCTCTGATAATATCTATATGGGGTGGGAAGCTAAGGTTCAGACACTTAGGGTTGCCTGGGATGTGGTTGTAGGATCATGACCCCAATGAGTGAGTGACAGTGAGGAAGAAGAGGTAGGGCTTTCAGGAACATTGTCCCTCTACCTGACTCATCAGCCAGACCAAAGCTGAGCTGAAGAAGCTAGGCCCCCAAAGACTGAGGTCCTTGGATGGATCCCAGTCGTCTGTGTGAGGGCCCTCTGTGGCTGGGTGAATAGAAGCCTTTTCTCTCCTACATGTTGCCTTTGCCTTTTCTAGAAGGAAGAAAAAAAGGACTTTATATTTTTCTTTTTCGTTTGTGGCAACTGGAATGTTCTAAAAAGTTTAGTTTTTGTTCCTTGGTAAGTTTGGAAGGAAACATATAATTTCATTTCTGTGAAGTTTGTATGTTTGCTTGCTTGGGTATCTTGAGGACAAGACACACGTTTCTGGACTAATGGTGGGAAGTAAAAATTGGTTCATGTCAGACTCTCCTCTGGCTCTCCATTTGGAATATTTTTTTGTCTCAGTTATGACTGGATGACTGGTCTTGGGAAAAGGAGACTGTAGATTTTGCCAGAGGGTCACCCTATAATGGTGGGGGGCAGTGGTGGGGTTAGTAGCATTACCTAGCACTGATGTCAGTTATTGTAATCACAGGTAAGATTGCAAAATGAAGACCTTTACTCATCTCTGTTTACTCAGATGCCATTCAAAGCACTTGTTACTGTTTAGGTTACTGATTATTCTGAGGTTGTTTTGGCCAGTCTATTGCACCGTAAATTTTTGCCATGATGATCCATGAAAACCATTAGGGTGACCAACTGCCCTGGTTTATTCAGGACTGAGAGCATTTCCGGGATACGGCGTTTTCCCTTTTATAATCAGGGTAGTCTCAGACAAACAGGAAATTTGGTCACCCACTCCTAGAAGAACAGCAGGGCATACAGCACCGAACCAAGCATCAGGTACCCTGGTGTTCAGTATTGACTGTTTCACTGACCAGCCGTGTGGACTTGGGTAACCTTTCAAAGCTTCAGTTTCCCTCAGCTGCAAAATTACGGTTCTGGCTGTCTGACCCACGGGGTTTCTTCCTACTTCAATAATCCATGATTTCAGGATGATTTACAGTGATTAGAGTGGAAGAAAAAAATATAAATATTTCACACAATGTCTTTAGAAGGTTGTATTTCCAGCTTAGATTAACACTCTGCTACCCTAGAAATCCCCAAATGCCTCTATCTTATGCTTCTGGGTTTTCTGAAATGGCCTCCTGGAGTTCAAAGAAAGAGGAGTCAGGGTCCTGCACCTCATGCTTACTAGTCTGTTTGTTGAAAGTCTCTTTGCCCTCCCTTCCCACTGCCTCTACCTTAGTTCAGTCTGTAGTTGTGTCCCATTTGGACTGAACTTGTTGTTTGCTGTCTGCTTTCATCTTCTTTTAAGGTAGCACAGCCACATTCATTACATTTTTTATAATTCAAATTATTCATTCATTAGATTAGCTTTTCTCCACAATTCTCAATTAATGTGACTTATTGAGGCTTTTGCTATGTTTAAGTATAAATAAAAAATGTGGGTGTATACTAAACTGGGGCAAATATTCTCATTGCTATAAAAATTAACATACTTAGTTAAAGTCTTTTTTATCCTTCTATCATCAGTTCTAATTTATGTGTTTAAGACAAATTTCTCTGCTACTATTGATATCACAAATACGATGTTGAAAACATACTTACTTAAAAACTTTTAGTTTGAACTTATACTTTGCATATTTTGAGGTGGATTATATAATTAAATAATGCAAAATAGAATAATTTAGTATAAAATTAGAACACAGACTATAGCAACAGATGAAGGAAATGTCATCTAGCACTTAAAATAGGATTATGATTATTAATAAGCTAGTAATAGGAGCTAACTCTACTTGAGTGCTTTACTATGCCCAACACTGGCACTTTGTGTGAATTATGTCATTGTTTCCTAACAATTAAGGCACAAAGGAAACACTGGGTGCACATAATTCTTACTGGCTGATTAAAGAAAATATATACAGTAGATTTGCAAAGAGCAATTTTTCCAGCACTAAATTAAAGCGACACTTTTATTGTGTATACTTTAAGAAAGTACTTTGAATAATATATGAAAATCTTTTTTCCCCCATTATGGTTTGGAAAATTCTAAAAAGCATTATTCAAAAGAGTACTTTGTTTTTTGACCTATAAAGCTCAGTCCGCAGCATAAAATCGTACTTTATCAAACTATTGAATTAATCATCAAGGACTGAGTAATTTTGTTTTTATAATCTGCATTAATATAGGGATAAAATTTAGCAAATATTGAATAGAGGATTGGCCTGACCCTTTGGACACTCTCTTCAATGCCAGATATACTGGGTAAGCCAGTGTGAGCTTTTAGCTCACAGTAACATCATGATCAGTTTATTTAGATCAAGAGCAGGTGTGCTGTGCCTCTGTGGTTAACCTTGGACCATATATTTCATGAACCAAATGTGTAGGAAGCAAAATGGATATTCTTGTTTGGTTGCACAAGAACCTAGTTCTTATTTCCTCCCAGGCAGAGGACTTACCTGTTTCAACATGGGCTGGGACAGCAGGCATATCTGCAGTAGAGGCAATGGTGTTCTCAAAGGTGAGCTTTGCATCTTCTGGAGCACTTGCATAAGTACTTGGCAGAGATCCTGAAGTTATAAAGTATTACACAGCATGCAGGAATTCATTTGATGTGAAACAATGTTGAAGGCATTTGTTATCAACAGATCATTTATTTTTTTCCTGAGGAAGAACTATATCCTGATGAGTTAGACAGAATAGAATTAACTGTAAAAGGCACTTCCTTATATTTGAAAGAATTGATGCATTGTATGGCGTACCTTAAAACTGATGGAATTAATTGAAATGTAATTAATGTTGGGAAATGTCTTTCAATTCAATGAGTTTGCTTTTATGCTTGATGTTTGATACTGATTTGCATTTCCTGAAAGTAACTAAGGAGTGGATTTTATGGGATAATTAAAACATCATGAGAATTTTCAAAAAGAAGGATTTTCTCCTGTAATATATGCATATGTGTGTGTGGGCAGAGTTAAGTTACATATTAAACTTATTCTTTACCTATTTACCTGAACCAAGTTGTTCGATATAAATAAACAAGGAATTGGAACAGAACCATAGTTAACATCACTTACTTTGACATTTAAAATAATACATTATGAGAATATTTATGTTAATTTTGACTTTAGCTCTATTATCAAGGTATAGTAGTATCTAATATCATGATTGTCTTAGATTTTATATCCATTAACATAACTGTTCACCATAACAATAGACAAATTTGAATAATATTTATTTGTCAGGTACTATATAAAGAGCTTTACATACATGAATTTACTTGTTCTTATGTATCCCAAACTTGGAAAGCATGCATTTTTTTAATCATCCTTATTTCACAGATGGAAAACTGAAGAACAGAGAAATTAACATTAGCTAGTAACTGGATAATCCTGAATTCAAACAAGGGAAGTCTAAATGTAGTGTCTCCATGCTTATAACCACTATGGAATATTGCTGCCATGATAGACTGGAGAATCTCATAATTTGATATCATGAAGACAAACTCTATAAAGCTGATCACGGGTGAGAAAATTATGCCTAAAATCTTATTACTCCTCAAAAAGTTATTACATTTGAGGAAAATAAATTGTGGTCCTAAAATTTGTTTAGAATTAGTCTGCCATGTCATTTGGAACCAATGTCTAGTAGTCTGATAAACCTATTGGTTTGAATACATAGAGCATTTTTGTTTTGGAACAAGAAAAAAATCTTGTTTCATACTCTTCCTAGGACGATTATGCTTCTAGAGTTAATTAGAGTACTTAATTTTGTAAAAATTGTTTTTTTTACTTCAGATAAACTCTTAAGAGATTTTTGGTAAGAGACCTTCTCCTGGGGTCACTTTTTCTAATATTAAGTGATTGATTAGATATTTTAGAGTAGATGGAGTTCCAGGCTCCCAGCTGGTCCAGTTACTGGAATCTACAAAATGCAGAAGCCATGATGGCCGAGGGAAGTGATATGTCCAGTCACTGAAAAGGGCCACAGAGGGATTTCCATATTCCATTCACAGAAGTCATGCAATGTCTCAGCAACTGTACTTGGCTGCTCTTCACAACTGAGCCCCCAAACCTCCCACAGGGGTTAATTGTAATTATTTCACTCCAGTATAATACTAGAGGCACTAGTATATAATATATATATATATATATATATATATATATATATATATATATATATATATATATATATATATATTATATACTACTAGAGTGAAATGAATGATTGGTACAGTGATTTTTTGATGACATCAAATAAAATCTACATTTTCTAGGGTATAAATGATCAGAATTTATTATACCAAGGCATACATTGGCAAATTTTTTTTTTCTTCTGTCTCATGTAATAGTATAATAAAACTTACTTAAGCCTATCTATGATTAAAAATATATACAAAGAAAAACATCCCAACAGGATGAATTAAGTACTGTCAAATCAAGAAGAATAGATTAATTTGAGTTGGAAAATTCTCACTGACTTAACCTTCATAATTTTGTAATAAATAATAAGGTGATTTACAATGAAAATACTTAGAAATGTAATATGCTAATCAAACATTTAGGTACTTTCTCTCCTGTGTGACATCAACTTCCAAATGATTTGACATGTTTGGAAGTTGTAGGAGTCAGATAAGTCCAAAGAGGTCAGGGTAGGGTTTATGAAACAGAAGAAATGCTGTCTCATGTTGAGAACCAGAGATTATTTATGCTGTGGTGCCACAAGAAAGCTGAGTCCTTCTTGCATCATTTATTTATTCAATTATTCATTCAACAATGTATATTGAGTCCCTACTGTGTGGTAGACACTTTGCCTAAAATAGTTTTGCATAAGTCTCATGGATATAATAATGATATAATTGGTAGATACTAATAAGATAATTTAAAAATATAAATTATTTGATAACTCTCTGACAAATAATTGATTGACATAAAGCACTTTATTTCCTCTCTGTATTCAATCCAGAAGAGAACAGAACAATTTGGTTATTTTTTTTTTTTTTTGTACTAGTGATTGAACCCAGAGATTAACCACTAAGCCACATCCCCAGTCCTTATTTATAAAAACTATTATTTTGAGACTGGATCTTGCTAAGTTGCTTAGGGCCTTGCTCAGCTGCTGAGGCTGGCTTTGAACTTGTGGATCCACCTGCCTCAGCTTCCAGAACCACTGAGATTATAGGCATGCATTACCTTGTCTGGCTGGCTGCTGAGTTTTCAAATATTTTTCTATCATCAGCCGATTTAACTAGTAGAAAAATGTGAACATTAAAATTTTGTTACTCATTTTTTAAAATTGATAACTGAGGACAATAAAGCAGTATGCCTGAAAAGTTCATGGGTGTCATTATATTTCTACTGTGGAAGTACCCAGAGAAATATAAAAATATGGCTACTTTTTTAGTTTTAGCTTTTTATGTCAAGGTGATCTTTGGACATGTCTCCAAAGGTCTTCCAGACCTGTATAAAATAGGTGGCATTTTCTCAGTGTCCCATGGAAAAATCATTGTATGCAAAGGCACTTAGTCGCTTTTTGCATTTATTTAACAAACATTGGTGTGTTCATTTTATGTCAGCATTGTCTTAGGCAAATAGCATGAAATGAAGAAAAATTGCATATTGGTTCACAAGGGATTCACAGTTCACTTACTCATTCACAATGTGCTGCATACCTTTCTAGGCACAATCACATTGAGAGTCAGATATGAAAATGAACCCTCTTGCAATCTAGAGTAGTGCTGTAATAGTAGAAGTACTGGAGCCATGTTTCAGAATCATAGGAGGAAAGTAACTGCATTGGAAATTATCGATGTGATGTAAAAGAAAACGCTCACAGTCTAATTAGTAGTCCAAACATTTGGGATTAATTATTTGTGTCATAGCCCAAGGCAGTTTCATTTTTCTTGATTTTTAACTTTGGGATTTATATTATAAAGTTTTAGAGTAAGAAAAAGCCATGAAGGAATCTGCCATTGGCTACTCTATTTTGGTCTGTGACATCAAGGACTTTGTGGGGTGGGTGTGTGAATGTATAATGCAATGTCCATGTATTATGCTTTACAATTTTTGAAATCAAAGTACTCAATCAGCATTAATTAGGAAGTATTGTGCTGTAATTTCTGAGTGCATGTACAATGGATAGTCTTCTAAATTGTGTGCAATTTTCCTTTTCTTTCGAATTTCCACATGGAGCTTTCCCTATTATATATTAAATTGAGAGGCAGTTCACATTCTGAGCATCCAAACATCAGATTTTTTTTTTATATTTTCATGTGTCATGTGTAAAGTATGCCTACTTCTGAAAAACTTGGTCCTTGTCGTTCTAATCAAAACACCCAGTTTGTGGGCCTCTTGTAACAAACTTGGAACTATTCCTTCTGGGTTTATAAATCATGTCTAAAGGATTCTAAACCACATTTAATTACACATGACAGAAAAGCTTCATGTGCTAATGTTCTTCTGGTTGACTCACCATGAATTCCTCCTAAAATTTTCATAAGCCTTCGAGACAATTTTCTGGAGTATCCCCCAGAGCATTTCCTGGACACCAGTGATGCAAGAGTTCACCATTCCATTGATGGTTGTCCCAAAGCACCCCAGGATGAATACTCTGGTTCCCTGAGAGCTGCTCGTGGACCAGGATGCTGCTATAAATGGCTGAAATGCGATGCAGCTTCCCCTCTGACTTCCTCCAACTCAGCCTAATGGAGATTAAGATCCATTAAGAGCTCTTTGCTGCATGTGCAATTTCTATTGATCAGATTGACTCATTTCATTTTAGCCAATGATCCTATTACAAAAGCTGCCTCCTTTCAGTGTTTTACCGGCACAGGGAAACCTGCAAATGCTCTGTACTGTAATAGGCACTACAGAGAAGGGCATCATCTTGAGTTGTTTAGTTTTGCCCTTGCTAAACATAATTTGCAGCAAATAATTCTTAAAAGTTTTCAGGAGTTATTATTCATGTTCTTATTGAGGATTGAGATATAGGTTAAGTGTGTGTACTTCATTTTAAAAATAAACATTTGTGAAACTATGTTAACCACGCTACATATAAAGACAAGGTTCAGTATGAGCAACACCATGGCTCAGAAGTGAGATTTCCTCAAGTAGGAAGCCTATTGAAGGAAACAGAGAATGGGAATATTTGCTTATAATGAGAGACTGTATTAATAGTGATCTTTGTATGTAAAAGGAGGCATTAAGTAAGTGGCAGACATTATTGCTTAGGTGACTAGCACTAAGTTGAATCATGAATTTTAAAGATGTAAAAATGGACCTTCTAGAAAGAATTTATGGCAAAGGATAGGATTAAAGAATAAAGAGAGCAGAGAAGAATAAGTATAGAGTACATGCAGCAGTGCAATTTTTCTGGTAGAAGTTCTTCTTTGCCTAATTACATGATTATAACATGTTTATGTCTTGCATTTGCAAAAGACTTCATATTACCCATTGGTACAAACACATTTAAGAAATTCAACTGTCATTTATTGAGCATGTATAGTATAACACATTCTGATATATACATTTTAATATATGCTGTGACATTTGATCCCATTGGCAATGCTATAAATTTTGAATTACTATCATTTCCATACTTTATCTGAGAGGAAATGACAGAGAAGTCAAGGCAGTTGTCCAAATTCTTGACTTAGATATACACAGTCTGGTTTTGAACTCAATTCTGACAGTTCCAAAGTCTCCTTCCTTCCTTCCTTCCTTCCTTCCTTCCTTCCTTCCTTCCTTCCTTCCTTCCTTCCATTATCCCACAAGGTCTTAATTAAATGAATTCTCTCAACAGTTTTTATCAATGGGTAACATGTTATTAGTAACTCCAAACTCACCAGAGATAAGCAACTTATCTCAAATATTCTAAGTGCATGATGCCAGAATGAGGACTAGAACCAGAATTACCTGACATATCGTATCATATTATGCAATGTCACAATCAAAATTTACACAGCGGTGTAGCATGTTTATGTATCATTTTATACTATTCATTTGTTACAGAAGTGAATTTTTAGTCCTGAAACATATTTCCAGGCACTGGAATTATAATTTTCAATCATTTCTTAAATCTCTATTATACTTTCTCTAATTCTTTGTAATATAATAGACTGTGATATTTATTGAGCTTCCACGAAGAAGTAGATGTCTTGCTCCATGAATTTGAAAAGTTTAAATGTTTTCTACCAGGTGTGTGTCTTCTAGGAATTGCCAATAGAAACAAATAATGATTTGGGCTGGGATATAAGCCAATATTAGTAAAAGTATTTTTCTTGAAAACAATAGTTAACTGTGATCTGGACTGTGCTACATTTCTTAGAGCTTTAAAAAATGTACCATTTATATTTATTGACTATAAACATATTTTGTTTATTTCCTCTGTCTGCATAATATTTTATGAAAGTTCCTATGGGTATTTTTAAGAACTTGCATTTGAGCTACTGTCAATGTCTCTCTTCTTTGAAAGTGACATTAAAAGAAAGGTATTCCCTCACCTGGTTTATATGGAGATGAAATAAAATCTCAGTACCAAGAAATACCCTTCAGTGTTGTGGGATGCATAGGTTTATAAATGTAAGTTGTATACTAAACATCAAAAATTTAGGAGTCAAACCCTAATCAAAAGTTTTTTAGAACTTCTAATTATAGAATAATTCATATTTTAGTAGCAAAGTTACCTTTTGTACTATCATAATAGCAACTCAGAAAAACTTTGCTGAAGGTCAAAGGTGTTTTCCTCCTCCAGTTCAGGGTGTGCAGATAGGAAGCTGCAGGGGAAGTGAGGTCAGGTTGGCATCTTCTCATATTCTCCATCTGGCACTCCTCTGATTTACTGTGCAGCCTTTCTCAATACTGTCTAGATCTTGCCGAGTTGGAGTCAGAGGGTGTCCTTGGAAGGCCTTACTGGACCTGCACTGTTGTGATCTGGAGATGATGTTCTCTCAGCTTGGTCAATTCTGAAGTGGGGAAAGTCTGGGATTGCTTTCTTTCTCATGGAGATGGCTTGTGAGAGCCTCAGAAATACTCCCACCGTTACAAATACTTCTTGGGCTTTCATCTCAAGACTTTAAAAATTCTTAAGGGAACTATGTGCAGAGTCACTCTAGAAGGAATGCTTGATCATCACATTGACAAATTCTGAGTAGTTAACTGAGTACCCCTACTTTGTCACAAGGGGGGTTCTGACATCTGTCGGTTTGTACTCAGAATTATGGGCCTGAGTCAAAATTGAGAGAGAAAGAGGATCATTTTAATATTTTACTGCATGCAAAAAGAAAATGAGCTAAGCAGCTTAGTGTACTGGGAAAAGCACTGAAATGAAATCCTCATAGGGTGAAGTCTGTGTCTCTGCTTTAATCTTTCCAGGCAATGTATTAAATACCCAGTAACTTCATTCCAACTTTTACAGCCAGGGAAACAAAGTAGAATGAAGTTACATAACCTTTTCATGGACCAACAGCTAGTAATTGGGTGAATTAGGAACCACTATACCACTGATATGTGAGAAAATGTGAAATCTTTTAGAAATGTAAACTCTTAGATCCCACCTCAGCTCTACTAAGCCAGAAATGCTGGGAAGGAGCCCTTCCATCTGGGTTTACCAAGTCTCCAAGTGACAGTGATGAACAAAGTTCAGGTGCGGGGTGTCAAGAAAACCAAATTTTAACTTTGGTCTGGCACTGATTATGCAGATATGGGCACAGAAGTTGTTTCAAGTTTTTTTTTAAATTCTTTATTATTGAGGACAGATTAATTTTAAGAGGATGTGCTTTTACCACTAGGCAAAACAGTATTCTTAGAAGGATAAGTTAAACCTGCTCTAATGACCTGAACATATCTGTGTCTACACTGAAAGGATAACGTGAGTTAATTGAACTTTGTTCTTTTTTTTTTTTTTTTAGAAGTAAGACTTCAAACCCACTCTTCCTCAAGACTTCTGGAGTGTTGGATAAAAAAAGCATTGATGGGGATTTTGGCCTAAAGAAAACCATTTATCTATTCTTTTAGATACTTTAAAATTCATTCTGTGTTTAAGAAAAACATCATGTGAACTTTCAGGCTTGTGGATATATTTTTACTAAACTTCATTTTAGCTCTATACCATTGGCCAACATAGAAGAACTCTACAAAAAAAAAACAGTGCTACAAAGTGCTCTGTTTACTATGAGAATGTTGTTCAAGACATTGCTTACCCTATCACTCAGTGACTCCTCTTATGAATCCAAGTGAAGTACTTTTCAGTCCTTCAAAGCAAAAGTAAGCTTGCTTGTCCTGAGCATCAGATTGTGGATTATGGACACAGAGAACCACATTGTTAATCATATTCCTATCTGTGTGTTTTGGACCGAGCTGTATCCTCCCAAATTCATATGTTTAAATCCTACCCCTGAATATTTCAGAATGTGACTGATTTGGGATAGAATCTTGTAAGTTAAAATGAGGTCAACTAGAGTGGATGTTAATTCAATATGACTGGTCTTCCTATAAGAAATCAGGACATGGGCAAAAACACAGGGAAGACCAAATGAAGGTTCAGGGAAAAGACAATCATCTACAAGCCAAAGAAAGAACTCACAGAAAACACCCATCCTGCTGACATCTTCATCTTGGATTTTTAGCTTCCAGAATCAGGAGAACACAAATTTCTGTTGTTTAAGTCACCCAGAATGTGGTGCTTAGTTATGATAACTTTATTATAGTCAGTCTTCTTCAGATAAATAGAATCAAAATAGAATCAAAAATATAGGTAAATAACAGGATATTTATTATAGAAAGAGGCACATGCAATTATGGAGGACAACAGTTCTAGGATGTGCTGTCTGAAAGGCAGAGAACAAAGAAAATCACAGGATTCATTCAGTCCAAGTCTGAAGGCCTGAGAACCAGGAACCTCAATGTTCTAGGACAGAAGATGGAGGCCTCAGCTAAGAAAAATAAATTTGTTCTTCCTCTACCTTTTTTTTTAATCATTTAAAACCCTCAAAAGATTAAATGATGCCCACCTGCTTTGATGGGAATAAATCTTCTTTATTTAAGTTGTCACAAAAATTAACCATCCTAGAAGTCCTAGCAATTGATATATTTCATGTTGACTGTTGCAAAGCTGCATTTTTGAGCAAACTTTAACAGAAAACAGAGGCTTTTAAAATCATTTCTTTCCTAAATTAACCTTATTTCTTATTTCATTCACTTTTTCCTCATTTATTCTTTATCTAGTTCCTTAGTTATTTATTTTTTCATCTCTCATGCTGACATCCTTGTTGGGCACCATATTGTGCTTTGAATTCCCCAGTGGACTGTCCACTGTCTTTTATATGCAGCTGCTTGGAAGGATGGGGCTGGATCTCCTGTGTTCTTTGTAGGACCCAATGAGCATGGGCTATACCTTCCAGGCAAGGGATGGTCTTCCCTCATGTGGTCAGGCCATCCAAACTCTGCCCTGTTTTCTTGAACCCAAGTTACAACATTCTTGGTTTCTGATTGGAGGCTGTCTACTTCTTGTTGATATCTGTCCTAAAGTTGACTGATATAACTACTTTCTCAAGAGTAAGCCTACTAAATGTGTATCAAGTACTCTTCCTCCTCTTGAGTGCAGAATACCCTCAGACTTGTTCCTATATTTTTGCAAAACATTTTTAATGTGTCCTAGATGATAGATTTCCTGTATGAATATCTTTTCTTTATAGCTTTCTAAATTCTGTTCAAGAATTTCTCTTTGTTTTTGCATGATTGTGAGCTCCCATTCTTATTTCAAATATTCACATACTTAATTTATTACAATTTAAGTATATATACATGAGTATATTTTAAAATTTAGGTTTGCATAATTAAAATTTATATGCAAATATAAATGCAATGTACTTCTATATTTAAAATTTGTTTTAAAATGCATTCTATACCACTTTTGTCCAGGGAGAGGGAAATTGTGGAATATCCTTCATCTCCCATGGTGAAATGGATACTTACTTATCTATCATGTAGTGACTTGTATAATATTTTATGAATTGTCTTACTTTCCCTTGGAAGCAGGTTGTTTATATATATGTTCACTTCTATGTAATAGAGAAGACCATATGAATAAGTTGGGTCAGTCTTTTTCACCTACCTATACTTACTTCTTTACATGTAAAATAAGAAACAGAGTTTTTAAGGTCCCAGAAAGAAGTAAGTGAAACTCAGGGAAAAAGTGGATTCCTGCCCCTGTCTTGAGTTTCACCTTGCTGTGGCAACTCACATAAAGGACACACATTTCCCTTCCAAGATAGTGAAAAATATGGTCTACTCTTCTTTGTGGCTTTGAAAGGGATTATACTTCTCCACACAATACCGAATCTTGTTCACCATCCTCTTTAAATACTCCCACCACTAGAATCTCTCTTAGTGTGGCAGTTCTCTCCAAGTCTTGCTTCTCTCTCTCAAAACTCTCACTCATTCCTATACCACCTCTCTCCCTGATTTTATCTCTTCTTTCATTATTCCCTTTTGGTTTTAGTCAGTCAAGTCCCTATTGGTTTCTTTCTTCTCCCAACTTATTACTTTTACTACAGCAGCAAAAACAGAATCTTCTTTAGAAAGTTAGTAAGGGCAAAGGCTTTGGAAGATTATACTTTTATATCTTGGTTCCTGTCACATAAGATGCTATGATTCTATTCAGACATATAATGTAACCTCTGGGCTTTGTCAGAGGTGCCATTTTTCACTGGTAAATGAGCAAGTAGGCAGGAACAAATTAAGATACCTCTGCTGCCCTGGGACCAATTTGTACAAAGAAACATTTAGAGTCTGTCTAGTGATTTTGCTCTCTGACTCCAATTGGGAATGAATGTGCAACTAAGACTTACTGATTTATAACTGGAAACATGAATTCCAGTTCTTGGTGTGATCTACACAGTTGATGTCCCTGTCAACATGTGGTGAGAGTTAACTCACCCTGCTTGCCACCATTGCAATGCAAAATTCTTGGATTTGAATATAAAGTAACAGTTGAAGACATGGATTTGCTGTCTCATAAAGCTGTGTCTCAATTGTGACTTTTCATTTACTTCATGGGAAACCTTTGACAAGTTACTTAACTTTTAGAAGGTTCAGCTTCTTCATCTATACCAAGGGGATAATATAAATGCCTTCCTTGAAGCATTACAGAAACATTATGGAAGCAATATATGTAAACAGGAGTTGAGATCATTTTTCTTGGGTTCAGTACTACCCTAGCCATGGGGTAGCCATGGGGTTCTCCATGATCCAATTCCTGGTAAAGTCTCACCTCCTATCTCCACATTTCCAGAATGTGCTTCACACTCCAGTTATACTTAGCAATGTGTTGTGTGCTGGCTCTATATTCTCTGGAGATAAGAGAGGAAAAGATTGGGCTCCCAATCTGGAAGCACCCATGTTTTATTAGGGAGCAAGAGACTCATGAGCAAATTATCTATCTTGTCTGTTAAGCATTAAATAGCTATTAATTTTGGTTGGCTAGAAGTTGAATGGGAAGAAATACAGTCAATCTGCACAATGTACTATTTATTACAATGTCATCAACACAGTTACAAAAATATTTTCAAAGGATGGTGAGTTTAGCAGAAAAGGACGCAAGAAAAGTAAAGAGTGTTGTCCAAGCTAGGGGTTACTTCTTTATCCTAGAAATTAAATTTCTGCAAGTGTTCCAAGCTGAGGTTTCACAGACTCTCAACAGAACATTCCATTCTCCACATCCCAGCTATGTAATTCCAGCTGTATATTTTTTTAAAGAGCCAATATTGCAGATAATGTCAAGTGGTTGTGAGTGTTTAAATACCATGCTTTTAGCTTTGAGCAAGTGCTCTAAGTTCTTGTTATGAAATATCTGCTTTCCACACTGAAGCTGTGCCCAACACTATGACATAGCTCATTGTTCTTGGCTAGGAGGAAGGTTTCTCTGTTTCTCATTGACTGCTACATCCTGAGTCTACACTGTTTACATGCTATTATCCACCTTTCCTGCCAAAATATATTGGCTCCTTTGTATACTTTTCCTTGAATTTCTTTTCAATTCTCTATCTTTTCAAAATATAGTTCAAAAAATACTTGGGTCTATTCCCTCTTTCCTCTAGCCCATGATCAGCATAAGACAATGACTGTGTTTTCTTGGATTTTGGTATCTGTAAGTTCCTTGTACTTTTATTAAGTTCTCAACAAGTATTGATAGAACAATAATCAATAGCAGGAGTGCAATAGCTACAATTGCTGTTGATACCAAGGGAATACTACATGTATAAATGTGTGTGTGTGTGTGTATGTGTGTATCCACATATATATACCCACACATAAAATAACACTTTAATATACATTTAAAAGTAAAAAAATAGCAATTCTGGCCTTAAAAAATGAGTTGTTCTGGTCTGGCAGAGTTGAGGCAAATAGTTCCCACCATTGGTACTACATGGTGCCTCTAAAACAGCAATATTTCAACTAAAATTCCAAATTTTTAGTCTATTCCTAAGCCATGTTGTCTTTTTGGATGTTCATAAACAATCTCAATTGTTCCAGTGTAGAGAATATACAATAGTGCACATTAGTTAAGAACTCTGAAGCTTCCAAGCAATTAGGTGTGACACAGACATGAGATTTTAATTTCCCTTCTCTCTCTCTCTCTCTGCCTCTCTCTCTCTCTCTCTCTCTCTCTCTCTCTCTCTCTCTCTCTCTCTTTCTCTGTACTGTAGTTTGTAATCTGAGGAGTACAGAGGGAACAAAAATTACTATGTAAATATAAAAAAATTCTCTGAGAAAACATGTACTTATTAAAATCACTTTAGTGAATTCCCTATAATGAGGAAAGTTTTTTTTTTTTTTCCTGTACTCCACAGTTTAGTTAAAACAGTTAACCTTAAAATAAGAGGCAAAAAAATAATCTGGTAACAGGAATTTATTTTCAAAAGCAAGTTTAGTGTATATTCTGTGATCAAAACAAAATCAACCCAAACTCCTATTTATTTTAATGCACAATAAAAGCCAGTATTCATGATGACAAAACATTCAGTCATTGTAAGATTTTCAAAACCAGAAGATTTTATTATATTTAAGGCATAATTTCCATAAAGGATGGGAAAAACAAATATATTCATATCAGGAAGATCTCAATAAAGCTTGAATTTAAAAATTCTTTTTATGAAAAAATTTTTGAGAAGACCGTTCAGTTATTGTGAAATTCTATGCCACAAACATTTTAATTTTAAATTAATAGAGGGCTTTTTATTTCTAAGAAACTGTAGTACTAAACACCAAATCATACATGTATGTGTGTGTATTAATATAATGCATAAATATAATACACATAGTATATATGTATATGAAATATACATGTGAATCATATCAAGCACATATATGTAAATGTATATATATATATATACAGATACACACACATATACATATACACATATATATTCAATATAATATTTATCAAATACGTTAATGATTGTGCTCTTGACGTGGAAACACTTAGTCGATATGCTGTGTTAGCTTTCTAACAGTATTAAAAATACCTGAAAAAGTCAACTTATAGAGAGAAAATGTTTATTTTGGCTCACAATTTGGGATATTCCACTCCATGATTGTTTGGCACCATTTCATTTGCCTCTGTGATCAGGCAGCACATTATGATGGGAGCACATGGTAGAGTAAAATTGCTCACTTCACGGCCAGGAAGCAAAGACAAGGATGAGGAAGAGGCCAGGGTCCCACAGTCCTTTTCAATGGCATGGCCCCGATAACAAAGACTTCTCACTAGGCCCCACCTCTTAAAAGTTCAATCACCTCCCAGTAGCACTACCCTGCAGACCAAGCCTATAACATATGGGCTTTGGGGGGGACATTCAAGATTTAAGCTCTAGCAGATAGCATATATCTAGCACCTTGAGAAAAGCCATATCCCGGTCCTTGCAGAAAACATTTGGCTTTTCTAGTTGGATGTGCCAGTGGCACTAGTTAAATGAGAATTAGTTGGTTTAGAAAAGTTACTGCAAGGGTTGATACAGTAATGATGAGCAAAACCCAGGACTTGTAGTCTATTGGTTATGCATGACTCCTCTTCCATCAAAGGAAGGCTAATCAGGTTAATGTTCCATCTCCCAAGACTGTACTTGGTTTCACATTTTTAGTTGGAAGCTTGTCTTGTAAAACATGTGGAGAAAAATTGATAATTTTTATACACAGTGTGAAAATTGGGAATATGGGTAAATGATCATATCTAGACACTTGTAGACCCAAAACACTTCCTAATGTGCCAATTAAAAAGAAACAACATAGCAACGATTGCAAGTATATGCCAATAGGCACAAAACAACTTGTACTATGAGCTTTCATTAATAAAAGGGCATTAACTGTAGATAGATGGTCTTCACTACTGTCTCCTAAGGGTCTTCGGACACATTCCTCATCCTGTGAAGCATCAGGGAAGATGTTTTATCTCTGTTTTACAAATCCAGAGACTGAGGTTTCATTGGGTTTTCAAAGATCACATAGTATATTGTTCAACTACGACAAGGACTTAGATTCTACAGCAATCAATCCACTTTGATGTCCTGGGCACATCAGTATCATTCTTCTTTTAAGCTTTGCTGGTTTAGCATGAAACTGTGACCCCTGGAAATTTTATTCTCTAAAATTATTGTAGTCTAAGTAACATGTACTAATTTGATAGATATTCTCATGACCTCATGTTGAGAATTCTAGAAGCCAGGTCTTGAGTGAGAACATAAAGAATATGCTGAGTTACTGGAAATTTGGGCATCTGGATTTGAACTAATGCCCAGGTCTTGAACTGTTTCATTCATTAACAAAATAGTTGGCAGATTTCATACAAGCAGAATGATGAATTGCATAAACCATCATCTTGGCTAAATTCCAAAGCCAGCAATCATATGATGGCAATTTTCAAATGGACAAAATTAATTCTTTAGAAAATAAAATCAATACCTGGACAGTACTTTTTCTGGATCTCAAAATACTTAGATGATAATTCCACTCTTGTGGTGTGGACCTTACATGCAGCAGAATATGTGGGGCAATGCAACTTTGGCAGAAGAAATTAATGTTAAACTAGATAAGGTAGAGAACAACATTGTTTTCTAAGAATAATAGAAATACACACACACACACAGGCCTTTGAATTTCTAAGGATACTCCAAATAAGGGTCTAGACTAAATTTTCTCTTCAATGACTTCTTTCATTTAATATGATTATCTGGAATCATGTAGGTGTATGTATTCAACCCTTGTTCAATGGAGTCCACAAGAAATATGTGTGCAGATTGGTTACTTGTAAAATTATTCTATCACACAATTTGATGGTTGAAATTTAGAAAAAAATTCAAACTCTCAGGAAATAAGATGGGACCACACTCGATGGCTGTCCTTTTAAAGTAAAGCAATTCATTTAAACTAAATGCCAAGAGAATAGCTCCAGTTGCTTGTCTGAAACCTGAAAACATATGCAGAATTGCCATTGCTTTTCAAGAAGTGCTTTATACTCCATTTCTTGCTTTCACAAATGCTTTACTGCTTTCTTGATGCTTTTACAATTTTTAACTTATTTGTTTTTCACAAAAATCCTGTGTGTATTGAGGAGGTATAATATTTCTTGCTTATTATAAAAGACTTAAACTCAGAAAAGATAAATATCAGATTCAAGGTCAAAATCTACTTAAATTCAGGTCTTTGTATTACCAATTCAGCTCTTATCCCTGTAGGCTTTATTTCCTTTAGATATAGAAAAACTGCTCTCTCCCTCCAAATTAGGTGTTACCTCTTTAAGAGGCTGTAATGGTTTAAATTGCCACTGGGACAGCCAATAGCTGCAGAACAGGAAGTAAGAGAATGTGACAGCTCTGACTTCAGCATTAATTATGCATCAAATAGTATGAAGTGGGTCAATGGGAGAGCCAAAGTCATCATATGTGATGCACCATTCACAGTAATAGCTGATTTCTTGTCCTGGTAGAGGCATCCTTGCTTATAAATTATTTCCTTGGGAATTTGGTTCTCATTGTGACCCCCTCAGGAAGACTGAAGTCTGTGTGGTTTCCATAAGACTGACCTAAGATGTTTTGTGTTCCATAATTCTTACTTAAACTTGGTGAAAGAAGCTCAGTGGTTCTAAGGATGAAGGTGCTATCTAATCATAGAAATGAAAACTATTTGGGGACCAGTTTGCTCATGATCCTTAGGATATAGCGTGAGGCCAGCTATAGTTCAAGTAAACTTATCTGATGCCATTTGATAAGCAGCCTTAGTTGTAATTCAATATGTTTTCCCCTTCGAATATAAATCAGGACAAATATATTTCAAATTAGACTGTGCAAGCAAACACTTGTAAAAGGTACTGAATTATATTAACTTTAACATTTCCTCTGCTCTGATATTTGTTTACTCGAAGCCAAAGAAGATATTAAGGAAAAGAAACAACCAATGAGTTGGGAAGATTTGCTTCAGTTTAGAAGATGTTCCTCAATATGGCAGAAACATTTTGAACCAGAGGTAAAGACCAAGATAAAGAAAAAAGTGATAACTTGCTACTTGTCATGAAAACACATACTAGTCTTTTATACTAAATTTAAGAAGAGATGCTTTGTATTTTTTCATCTTGCCAGGATATGCTGAACATGTTAAATAAACCCTGTCCTCTTGCTCAAAATGTATGGAATTTCTATTCCAGTTTTAGAGATCTGCACATAGCTGGAATTTCTGATTGAACAGAAAAATTATTTTCTGTAATTTTTTTCTTCATGTGTTTTATTCTTAGCCAACATGTCAATTTTGCATTGTAAGTGCAGAATGTTCATATCATGTTCATATGTGTGCCATGCAATAAATTCAAAAGAAATGTTGAAAGATTTAATTACATTTATCATTTGATAATACAACACAAAAATCTTCTAGATTATCCTTTAAGGATTGTCCAGACTGACAATTATAGAAACTAAAAGTCATTAATATTTTCCTCCAATATGAGAGTTATGTGGCTTATGAAATTTTGCTATTTTGAAATGTATATCTCAATATGTGATATTTTAGTACTACTGGTAGACTGGGTCTGTA
The DNA here is from genome assembly GCF_047511675.1 of Marmota flaviventris. Taxonomy (NCBI): domain Eukaryota; kingdom Metazoa; phylum Chordata; class Mammalia; order Rodentia; family Sciuridae; genus Marmota; species Marmota flaviventris. The sequence goes on from NC_092512.1 coordinate 67,310,147, forward strand.
ATCCTGACTTCCTGTAACCAATTGTACACCAGGCTCTATTGGTTTTCTTTAGGGCATAAGTTTAGTTCCATTCTCTCTTCTCAGTGCTGAGTCTCAAACTTTCCTTTTCTCTGTTGCAATGTTTCCAGTAGCTTTTTCTCTCTGGTTTTGGTACTCCTAAGATTAACCAACTCCAGTCCATCCTTCACATTGCTGTGGGGTTGTATATTTAAAAGGTAATGATGGAATATTAACAGGATTAATGTTCTGCAATTATCCAACAAATTTGTAAGATAGTTATTTGTTATTATAGCAGGTACATTGTGATACTCCAATTTTTATTAATTTTTATTTACTGGTTGACTTATAACGTCGATAAATTTTAATGTGTGTATTTACCATGCATATATTGTATTTTTGGTGAAATACTAATTCAGATCTTTTAATGATTTGTTTTCTGTTGGCAAGCATTTTGTTGGTGCAATAATAAAAGCATTTCATTTTTTAAAGTCAGTAACAAGGCAAAAATGTCCCTGTCCTGTCACCAATTCTATTCAATATTTAATTGGAATAACTGGCCAGCACTAGTTACATATTATAGATCCTGGAAATGTGATAGACACATAAGTAGGGAAAAAACAGACAAATTAATAAATAGTTGCCGCCGTCTGGCTGGGCACAAATCACGAGCCACTGAAGCAGGAACAGACTTTATTTCTGAACTCCATCAGCACACTCCACACACGCTCCCAGGAACTCTCCCTAACACCATGCGGCTCCTCCAGGAACCACCAACCGGAAATCCCTCCTCCGGCACCTCCCCAACCAATGCAAACTCTTCAGGAATCCCCGCAAGAGCTCAACCGGAACTCAATGGGAACTCCGCGAGAACTCAAAAGTCATCATCTTAATGGCTTGCTGGCGTCATCTCTCAACCACTACTTCTGGCAAAAATGCCATGCGTCATCCCGACTCGGCTGTGGCCCTCAACAAATAGTATGAGATAATCAGTTGTGCATCTGGAGAATAAAGAACTTGGATTTCTGCATTACACTATATCCTAAAGTCAACTCCTCTGTTGTATTAAAAAATAAGTTTGAAAGTCTAAACATTAAGGAGAAAATATCAGAGACTATCTCTATGGCTTTGGGGCAGAAAAATTTTCAGAAGTACACATTTTACTAATCTCAAAACAAGAAAAAAGGTCAATACAGTAGTTACATTAAAATAGAAGTCTAATTCATTAAAAGATCCTGTAAAGAAAGTGATCCCACTTGACAAAACATCTCGCAGAAACAGAAATAAAGAAAAATCAACCCTTTTCACTTGTGAACATTGATGTAAAAGTCTGATTAAAATATTAGAAAATTGAATTCAGCAACATATTAAAAGACAAATGCCCATTATTACTGCTCTTAAGATTTTTAGTGAAGTACCAGGCAACAGAATTTGGAGAGGTAAAAGAATCTCAGGTACTAAAATTGCAAATGAAGAGAGAGATTGTAATTATTTATAGATGATGCTATTGTAGCTCTGAGGACAGCCAGAGTTAATCATCTAAAATTCGATTAGAAACAATGAGGGAAGTTATTAATGTTCCTATCTAACCCTTTAACATAAAAACAATAGCTTCCAGAGCCCAGCCACTAAGTTAGATAATATAAAGAATGAGTCCTTTTATAATATGATGCAGAAAGATAAAATACTTAGTCATAAACTTAACAGGAAATATGCAGCACCTAAGTGATTTTTAAAAACATTTAGACATATAAATGAAAACTTGAATAAATGGAAAACTGCAGCTTGTTCTGGAATAAGACGGCTCAGTAAAGATGTAAATTTCCCTTAAATTAACTTATAAATTCAGGAGAATCACAATAATAAAACGTATTAACCTTGAATTATTTTTGGAACTAGTCAGGTTAGATCTAAAATCCAATAAAGAACAAAAGAGGAAATAGGATTGTTTAATGCTTACTTCTCTCCATTACTTCACTTAGGTTTATTTTGAATCAACCTTTTCCTAAAACACACTTGAAAGGCATTAACGTAGAATATTCAATATTTTTGCTGTTTCTTAAAACGTGGACTTCATTGTTTAGAACAGTTTTAAGTTCTCAGCAAAATTGAGGGGAAAGTGTAGAGGTTTTTCATTCCCCTCCCCCAACCACCACCACATGCACAGCCTCCTTGGCTGTCAATATCCTCCACCAAGATGGCGGGTTCCTGCAATGGATGAGCCCGCATTGACACATCATTATCACATGGATAATGTAAATGTGAATAAAATTTAAAAATATAGATATTTTTACCTTCCATGGCAACTTATTTAAGTTGTATTTGTATCAGACTCTAAATTATATTGTGTCTCCATTATGTATGGTCCTCAGTATGATTTGAGGAGTCTGACTATTCAGTACACTAGTACAAAAACTCTCATATTGTTACATTTCTGTATAAGACAGGCTTAGCATAGTCCCACAACTTTTATTTTCACCTTTAAAATTTTATTCCCTACCAGGCACAGTGTCAGACACCTGTAATCCCAGCAATTTGAGAGACTAAGGCAGGAATTAGATTAGATTACAATAGATTCATTTTTGGTGGTGTACATTCTATGGAGTTGAACCACTGTATAATGACATGTATCTACAATTACAGCATCACACTGAATACTGTCAGTGCCCTAAATATTTTCTTTGCCCTGCCTATTCATCTTTTTCTTTTCCTCTAGGGAAACAGTTTTTGTTTTGTTTTGTTTTGGTACTGAGGATTAAACCCAGAGGTGCTTTGCCACTGAGCTACATCCCCAGCCTTTTTTATTTTTACTTTGAAACAAGATCTCACTAAGTTGCTGAGGGCCTAGCTAAATTGCCAAGACTGGCCTCTAACTTGTGATCTTCTTGCCTTAGCCTCTCAAGTAACTGGGATTACAGGTGTCTGATGCTGTGCATGGTAGGGAATAAAATTTTAAAGGTGAAAATAAAAGTTATGCTAAGCCTGTCATATACAGAAATGTATTTTTTATACTAGTGTACTAAATAGCCAGGATCCTAAAATCATACTGAGGACCAAACATAATGGAGACACAATATAATTTAGAGTCTGATACAAATATAATTTAAATAAGTTGCCATTGAAGGTAAAAATATCTAGATTTTAAAATTTTATTCTTAAAATAAATTTCAGATTTATCCACAATTTTAATGTTAAAATTAAACCTGTTTTCGAGCTGGGCACAGTGGCACATTCCTGTAATCACAGTGACTCAGGAGGCTGATGCAGGCTCAGGAGGCTGACACAGGAGGATGGGGAGTTCAAAGCCAACCTCTGCAAAAGCAGGGCACTAAGCAACTCAGTGAGACACCATCTCTAAATAAAATACAAAATAAGGTTGGGGATGTGGTCAAGTGGTCGAGTGCCCCTGAGTTCAATCCCTGGTACCAAAAAAAAAAAAAAAATTAAACCTGTTTTCCCCCTTGATTCTCTAAAATAATTGTGTATAAAAATACTGGAACAACATATTTCACAATAATGGAATTGGAAATGATTTTCTTTCTAAATAAGATGAAAAAACTTAAAAGTCATTAATTTAAACAATAAAATAACAATTATATAAAATTAAAAACATTTGTTTAAATATTAAATGAGCAAAATAATATGCAAATTAGCACATAAAATAAATTCCTGATATAAATACTGACATGTGCATTCAAATTTCCTTTTTTTATAAAAACATACATAAGAATCTAGTATCAGTGATTAAATCTACTGAAAGAGAAGAGAGATTGGAGATGGGAAAATTTGTCACATTTTATAGTATCTTCAGTAGGTTTTATCTTTTAATAATGCCTATTAATGTATTTCCGACTTCTTAGGTGAAACATTAAGTACTTTGAAAGATATTATATGAAAATAAGAAGGGGAATAACTCCTTCATCTAGTTGATGACAGGTTCTGTAGATGCCTTGATGATGCTACACTTCCGAAACTTCTCTGGGTGTCTGCTTCAAAGGGTGAACTGGCCATAATGTGGGAACCTCCCCTTTGGTTGAAACATCTCATTCCTGCCTGCCTGACAGTTTCCTGCACCAAGTACCTTCCTCTGCTCTCTGTGACTACCTTGCTTTTTTTTTTTTTATTGGTTGTTCAAAACATTACAAAGCTCTTGACATATCATATTTCATACATTTGATTCAAGTGGGTTTTGAACTCCCAATTTTACCCCAAATACAGATTGCAGAATCACGTCGGTTACACATCCACATTTTTACATAATGCCCTATTAGTAACTGTTGTATTCTGCTACCTTTCCTATCCTCTACTATCTCCCCTCCCCTCCCCTCCCATCTTCTCTCTCTACCCCATCTACTGTAATTCATTTCTCTCCTTGTTTATTTTCCCATTCCCCTCACAACCTCTTATATGTAATTTTGTATAACAATGAGGATCTCCCTCCATTACCGTGCAATTTCCCTTTTCTCTCCCACATCGATGTTCATAGCAGCACAATTCACAATCGCTAGACTGTGGAACCAACCCAGATGCCCTTCAATAGATGAATGGATAAAAAAAAAATGTGGCATTTATACATAATGGAGTATTATACAGCACTAAAAAATGACAAAATCATGGAATTTGCAGGGAAATGGATGGCACTAGAGCAGATTATGCTTAGTGAAGCTAGCCAATCCCTAAAAAACAAATACCAAATGTCTTCTTTGATATAATGAGAGCAACTAAGAACAAAGCAGGGAGGAAGAGCAGGAAGAAAAGATTAACATTAAACAGACTACCTTGCTTTTTGCCTAGGCCTTTTCTCTCTAGTTTTCAGGTGCCCTTGCCTTCCTTGACCACCTGATTACATCCTGATTTGTCGCTGAGCATTCCACATCTGTCCCTCTCAAAGTTTGTATGCTGTAAACTTAATCCCCAGACTCATATGCTAATGATATTCAGAGGTGGGGCTTTTGGAAGGTAATTAGGATTAGATAATGTCACCAGGGTAAAGTCCCCATGATGGCATCAGTGTCTTTCTACGAAGAGGAAAAGATCTGAGCTTGTGTGTTCACCCTGTCTGACCACGTGTTGCCCTCTGCCATGAGAAGATGCAGTAAGAAGCCCCCCCCACCAGCATCTGTGCATCTGTGCCATACTCTTGAAGTTCTTAGTCTGTAGAACCATGAGTCAAATAAATTTTATTTTATTTTTTTAATTTAGCGGTCTAAGGTATTTTGTTTGGCTCTACAACATGGATTAGAACAATGTTTTCCCAAACCTCTGATTACTTGCCCAGGTCTTCAGCACATTCCTCTGCTCTTTGAGCTCAGAGTGGGATGATCGCTAGTGCTTGCTCTCTTCTCTTTTCCTATTTTATCTGCTATCATCCTCTTCCTCTCACATGTCCCTCATTATCTCCTTAAGCTTAGACTATCCTTTTCCTAGATGAACAGATTAAACTTGAATAATAAAAGGAAGCTTGGTTTAATGAAAATCAGAGTAGAAAAAAAAAGAGATTGAGATTGAGACTTTTA